>NC_068344.1:34062159-34363031 GCF_014633365.1 Diospyros lotus
CTTAAATGTTTTGTGATGATGAGTAGAGTGTGTGTGTGTGTGTGTTATTTTTTTTTTTTTTTTTTTTTTGGGGGGGGGGGGGGGGGGGGGGCATGGAGTTTTAGCAAAATAAAATATAAAAATTTGGCCATCTTGATCTGAGAAATATATTTTTATGAGGTTATTTTGAAATGAAGTAGACTGGACTACACTGTTTGCCGGATGTATAATTGTTAAAAGAACTTTGACTTTAAAAGCTCCTCAAAATCTTGTAACTGACATAATTCTATCCTAAGATAATACTACATTTTAGAAACATGGAATTTATTTGAATAAGTTCTTGTTAAAAGGTGATAGAGCAGCAAGTTTGAGTGGGGGCTGAAGGTCTTCTGAACTTCTTTTTCAATACAAGGTATTTAGGTAAAAAATACAGATGGCAATCAAGGATTAATCACAAAAAGGGAGCTTACAATTCAACACCGCACACATTACTCTTCTTCTAAATCCCTTCAAGTTCAAGCCAATTGCATATGGGTCAATATCGGGGAAATGGATGATAATTAAATTCTGAATGATCTTTGTTGCTCTTGCTTAGGATGTGCAATTGTCTGAATATAAAATTATTTAGTTGTTACTTGTCAAATTTTTTCCCCACTCAAATAACTGAAGATAGGATACATGGAGGATAATTATGGCAAAACATATACCAAAGTGATACGCCAAAATAGTCTACTTCCTAGAAGCAGTAGTTGTTAGGTACACTTGTTTATTCTCTCGTCTAGCCCTCCAATCCTTCTGTCCCTCCACTGTAATTTTTTTCTGGGAGCTCCAGTATCCAATGTCCTTCCGTACACCCTACCAATGATTCCAGTAAATATAAAGAAAAAATCCATTTACAAAAAAAAAAAAAAAAAAAAAAATCCAAAGACCAAAACGGTTTCCCCCGAAAGCCTCCAATAACTATCAAGCGTCAATCCAAATTCATGCACGCAGAAAATCATATCTTAAATATTTCGGACCTGAATGCCGTTTAGCAACCAAAGTAGAAGGTACTTCAAATATCCGTACGGCTGCTAAACCCTAGAATCTCATTCCTCCTCCTTTCGGAGTCGATTCTAAACCCTAATCAGAATACCATCTCAACAGCAACAACCGCTCAAACCCTAGAGGTCGGTCCCACGCCAATGCCAAGACATATACACGGAATTGTATAGCAACAACATCACGAAAAGCAAAAGTTGCGTAGAGAATTCTCACAGGGAGAGAGAGAGAGAGAGAGAGAGAGAGAGAGAGATGGAGATCGTACCTGGTGAAGTGATCGGAGACGGAGAAGTGATCCCCGGGAGCGATTACTCGAAAACTGAACCAGTCCGTGCAGTGGCAGTGCGAACGAGGCGAGACTTATTTAACCGGAGGAGGAGAGCACGCAGTATTATTTAATTCCATTTTTGCCCTTCCAAATGGTCATTTTTCATATACGGTGAAATTTATTCTGAAAAAAAAAATCACTTTTGGGAAAAAAAAAACTTTTGGCAATAATTATATATTTTTATTTAGAGCAACTTTCTAAAAAATATATATATTTCTTTACTTCTATTTTTCCTGCCTAATAAAAAAATTGTTTGTTGGTACTTATTATTTAGGTAAATTCCACTTGAACCTTTATAAATTCGATCATTTATATATAGAATTCAAACAGTTTAGAAACAACTAGTTACTTATAATTTAAATTTTTTACATGAATACCCCCTTTCATAGCAAACAGCATCAATTACATATTAATTAAGTTATATTAAATTAATTAAACATAAATTAAGTTAAATTAAGCAAGATACATTAAATTAACAAATAATAAAATTAAAAATATAAAAAATTGTTGGCCTTTGAAAGGAATCCATTAGTCGTGTCATTTTTTATTATCAAAACTCAACAATTGTCGATAAATTATTCACATAAAGAAAAAAATAATTAATAATTATTTTATCGTTTTCGACATTGTCACCTTTCTTTAGGTCCCTATGCCATTGAGTCCATAACATATTGCATCAATTATCATTGTCGAGTTATCCCTATCTTTGGGTTTAGATCTGGTCACCAACCAATAATTGTATTGTCTTTTTATTTTTTTTTGTTATTGTTTTTATCTCTCACTCCAATTTGATATTATATTTGTATAACAATCGCACCATAACTCAATATGGGGTGAATTAAATATTTGAGAAATTTAAATTTTTTAAAAAGTTTTAAAAATAAATAAAAAAATAATGAAACACAAAAAAATAAATACAAAAGATACACAATAATATATAGTAGTTCGGTTAAACTAAACCTAAATTATTCTTTACCTATTCACTAAGGATTTAACACAATTTACTAAAATCTCCTATTACACACTAAGTAATTTAGCAATCTTGTTAAGAATTACAACCTTATACTGTAAACCCTTTAACTATACAGATTAAAAAAATTGAGAATAATACAAAATAGATAATCTAAGAGTAGATGCTCTCAATTATAAGATTTTTCAAAATAAACACAAAAATTGAACAAAATTATACAAATGATAATTAAAATTTTTAAAAAGAAAAATGAAAACAAATGAGTATACGAAACACTAGACACCTAGAATCTTGTAATAAATTCTCTTTGCTACTTGAATGAACATCCATCCTTATTCCTTTTATTTATAGAGTTTCATGAAATCTTTAAAAAATATAGTCATTTTATAGCTAGAGTTTGCAAACTAGTCGTTGGAAATCTCTACCAAATAAATGATCAACAGATTAAAAAAATCGATCAACAAATTACTTCAAAACTCAAATATCGGCCGACACTTGATGAAAAATGGTTGATAGTTCATGATGCAGAAACGATTGACAACAAACAACAAAAAATTTACATAAAAACAGTCGACAAGCTCAAAAATAATCAATATTATAAGAGAAACCGATCGACAGCCTATAAGAAAATGGTTGACAGTTTGCTTATGCAAAAATATATATATACTATAGCAAACAGTCAAAAAATCAATCTAAAAATAGTCTAGCAAATTTTGGAAAAAAAAATTATATAAAATTTTCAATCAAATAAAAAACATAATATTTCAAATGATATCAAAAAAATTATCACAAGATTTTTGATATTAAATTGCATAAAAAATTAATTTTTAGTTTAATACTTGATAGAATATATAAAAGTAATTTAGAGTAACAAATTTATAACTATTAATAAAATAAATTTATTATTAAAATATAATTATTTTTTATCATTAAAACTATATCAAAAATAAAATATCATTGGAGAGTAATGAATGTTAGATCCATCGACTTTGCTCAGGGACTACAAATATTGGAACTTCTCGGACAAGTGCTCTTTCTTTTTTATTTTTTTATTAGTTCGTATTTTAATTTAATTTAACTTAATTTTTGTTAAATTAGTTTAATCTAATTTAATTAGTGTTCAATTAACATTGTTTGTGACAGAATGGATGTCCATGCAAAAAATTTAAATCACAAGGAATTATAAATCTATTGTTAAATCATATAAGGTATTCATGCAATGCAATGGGCTAAACTCATAAGGAAGTCTCAATACAATTTATTATTTTTTTTAGTTGCTAAGGCACAATAAATATAAATAATTTAATATACACATATATTTTTAATTAAAAGGGAAACTTGGGTGTTGAATGACATAATATATTGTTCTTTAATTTGGAGGGGTCCTAGATTACTTATTCAAAATACATGAAAAAATTATATTAATAATTATTTAAAGCAACACCATTACGTCTCTAATTTTAAACTCGTAAAGTTTATAAGAATTTAACTAATGAATATCTAAACAATCGATACACATTAAATTCAAACATTAAACATAGTCTCAACTTAAAAGAAAACTCTCGTACAGTTATTACTAAGCTAACAGACCATGATTTATAAGAATGTTACTATGGTTCGAACCAAAAACTATTGTATATCAAAAATTCCTTAATTTTCGTGTTATAAAAAATATATATATAATCTAACAAGAATACAAATCAAATCTGGATATCAAAAAAGAATCATGCTAGGTGTACACCCATTTTGTACATCTTGAACTACATAAAGGGGTATTATGACCAAAATACCATGTGCCTCTATGCGCCTCATGAAGGATTTTTTTATTATAATACCTCCTTATATAGTCCAAGATGTACAAAATGAATGTACCAATAGCATTTTCCATCAAAAAGATCTTTAACCACTATTCAAGTTCAAATAAATTATTCATTTTTACTCATTGAGATTACCACCGCTACACGTGCCCTTAATTTTGATAAAAGAAATAAATCGCAAATGGACCTTTGACCATTGTCTAGGCCAAATATCAAACTCATGACCTACTAGTTATAACCATAACCTAGCACTTGTCCATCACCTGACATCCTAAGAGTTCTGCTTACTCATTATACCACTTATGATTTACCAACAGAGCTAATAATGTTATCTCGGATGACTTCCCATAAAAAAATTTGTAAATGTTCAAAACGACTAATATGAATGCAATGACAGAAAATCACGATCCATGCAAACACAGAAATAAAAACATTTAAGGAATTACCCATCAGTTTTCGCTTACACATCTCTACCGACCTGAACACATCATGAACAGATTTAGCCTGATGAAACATGCAAAAGAACAATCCCCAAATGGTAATCTGTATATTACATGTAAGGCTCACAGCTACTTGATATCAAGCACACATCCTCACAATCAAAAGCTAAAGGCGGGCAGCCAAGATGGGTAAACAAAACAGAGCCAAAACCTTCTTCTGTCCAAGAACAATTGTCATCTCATCTCTGTTTACTCCCACCCACAACAATCTACAGGTGACAACAATTGTCAAGCTCCTTCAAAATCAAAAAGAAAAGGCCAAGCACTGGCTCTAGAGCTAAGGATCCTACATTTCATCTTATCTCTGCTTTCAACCTGTAGTTAGTAGTTACCATAATTGTTCTAGGCAAGTAGACCTATTACATATGCATATATACTGCAATTAGCAGACCAAGAACAAACGGGAGACTAAAACACTCACTCCCAGCCGGTAGCGACAACCGACCCGTGATCAAAGCCAAAACCACGAGAATCAACATCAACAGAAGGGTAACTGGTAGCAGCGGGGGCACCACCATAAGTAGATGAAGCAGGAGTAGCAGCATAGGAAAAATCGGGGTCTGCCGCTGGATCGACATAATGGCTGGAATGGTAATCCCCATCATCATATTGGGTATCATTCCTGAAATCATGGCCACCAAACTGGTAATCACGGCCGCCAAACTTGCTACCTCCATGGTGACGTGCTCGACCACTGCTGCCAAACGTTGATGACTCGGCACATTGAGTGAGCCAGGGAGGAACTTCTTGATTTGCTTCCTGCATGAGATCGACAAGTGCCCTTGCGAGGGGCATGTTCTTGTTGTTGAAAAATGCTGTGGCTAGACCTGTTTTGCCAGCACGGCCTGTACGCCCTATTCTGTGAACATAGTCATCAATCCCTTTTGGCAAGTCAAAATTAACAACATGGCCAACATGTGGTATGTCCAGCCCTCGTGCAGCCACATCCGTTGCCACCAAAACTGGAGTCGCTCCACTTTTGAATGACTTCAAGGCTCGTTCTCTCTCCTTTAATTTCATTGTCCAAAATCATTAGATACATACAGTTGGTATTTCTAAGTACTAAATGAATTTTCTACCTATACATGTATATACGTATATCAATAAGAGATTTCTCAACAGACAACTACCAACAACAAACCAAGGGCTACCTTGGCAACTCAAAATAACTTCGTCAGCTGTGGAAATAAAACAAGTACCTAAAAGTAGAACATGACCCCTGGCACACAGCCACTAAAATCCAAAGCACAAATGCAAAAAACTGTTTTGGCAAGGCATCAAAAGCAGAAACAATCCAAATGAGATGGGGAAAAGTTTATGAAAAATAATTTGCTAACCGCTTGCACTTTGTCACCATGTATTGCTGTGGCTGGAAAACCATTCATGCACAACCAGTGTTCTAAAGCATCCGCTCCTCTCTTTGTCTCTACAAAAACCAGTGTCAAGGCATGCTGCAGCATAGATGAAAGAAATTAGTCAGTAAGTTACAACATTGATTATCAATTGCTCAGTAAAAAGGTGATGGCAAAAATTTCAGCGTGCTATTTACCTTTCGAATAGCTCCATTAGCACTTTGGGAATTAAGTAGATCCATCAAAGTACTTCTTTTGTCCATCTCATGGACAAATTCAACTCTTTGATCAATCAGGTCAGTACTAGAACCAACTCTTCCAACGGCAAGAAATATGTATTTTGAAAGAAAATCTGAAGCAAGTCTCTGCAAGGGAAAAAAAATAGGCATTCAATTAGAATGGCTAAGATGGTCCGTTACACGTGCCGAAAACATCGTGGAAATGAAAAGGATACAAAAACCAGCCTCCCAACAACCTAACTACACAAGTACAACTAACATGAAACTAAATAACTTCAGCTCATAAAATAATGGGCATTCTGCTGCATATTCCTTATTATAACTGACCATAAATAGGCAGAAACTAGTAATAATGTTGTAATGTCCTAAAGAACATAAATCTTAAAATACTTGGTTAAGTTCAGCTTCATGTGGTACTGTAATAAAGTCCATGTTCTTCACATATTTCAACACCATCCACAAATTAAAGAAACTAAAATATACTTGTTACCGCTATGTTGTTTAAGGAGCTTAAGAAGACCAACTTGTATCTCCGTTGGAAAAGTTGCACTGAAGAGCATTGTCTGCCTTGCACCTGGTGGAGGCATGTCCATTTGCTCAACAATCCTGCGTATCTGCTGCTCAAAGCCCATATCCAACATTCGATCTGCTTCATCTAAAGCCAAATACTTAATCACTTTAAGAGAAACTCGTTCTCTCTCTACCATATCAACCAAGCGCCCAGGTGTGGCAACTAAAATGTCTACACCCTTTTCTAGATTTCGCATCTGCAGAAAAAAGATTAAGTTGGTACCAGAATTCATGATATGGTGAAAGTTAGCAATCCATAAATTATAACCTGACTAATTATACAAAAAAATGTGCTCAACAGTGCAAATGATTATGATTAATCAGAGAAGCGGAATAAGCAGTACAAATTAAATAACTATACAATGAATTAACTACAGCAATTTAGTCTCACCTATGGATTAACATAAAAATACTTGTAGAGCCAATTAATGTAGTACAAAAAAAATAACACAAGTCAGACCTACCTAGCGCTAGTGCCATTGTTGATGTCATATACAATTTAACACAAAAAAAATGTGTAGATAACATTGGAAGAATTAGAGTAAAAGGGAGGTTCTTGTCTTCCCTGTGCATAAACGGAAATCCAATGTGTATCAGGTGAAACAAACCTGTGATTATACCACAAGGAACGGAAATATTGTGTTTAAAGAGAACAAACTACCGAAAGATATAGAAGCCTTTTTCATATTCTCTTTCATTCTTTGGTTACCCAATAACAAAAAGTATTGGAGAAAATTTAGATGTACCACGCTTACCAACCCTCAGTAATGGCATCTACAGAATATAATTCAGGCATACTGCCTAACTTTTTCATACATTAAGAAATTCAAACGAAGTCGAAGGTAAAGAATCCAAGTTAACGTTGTTTCCTAAGCAAACTATCCCATGTTGTATCTTTCATTCCATTATTGAAAAATAACCAAATCGCTAATCAATAAAGGTGCCCCCAACGTGTAAGGCACCCCACTTTGCAAAAGCTATGGATTGTCATTTTTGTCCTCAAACCTTACCCTATTTGCAACTAGGCTGTGTCCCCAACTCAAACCCATCAAACACCCAACTCAAATTTGAAAAATTCATATCTCACGTGGTCAACCATTTTTATTTGGTTCTTCCTATTTGTCTCCTCAATGAAATGATGGAATTAAAAATAAAAAAAATCCTGAATATAATGTGAGAAGAATCAGCAAAACAGAACTCTGAGAATCTTTGGTTCAAAACGAACCCCTCAACCCAATAAACTTCCAAAATAATCTACTCATGAAATAAGACAGAAACAGCAAACTTTGAAGAAGTGAAAAATGATTATAAACCTGCTGCGAAATGGGTGCCCCTCCATAGGCAACCACAACCTTCACACCAGTTTGATAAGAGAATTTCTTTGCCTCGTCCTGTATCTACAGAAAGAGCCAATCCATTTCAATTGTATATTATATACATAAATATATATTTATATATATAACTAAAATATACCCACAAAATCTATGGCATTGTTCACCTGGCATGCCAGTTCCCTAGTTGGAGAAAGTATCAGAGCAAGCGGGTAAGCAATCCTCGGCCCACGGCCCGGCGCCGGAACCGGAAAACGGTTCCTCATTATCCCACTGATGATCGGAAAACAAAACGCCGCCGTCTTCCCCGACCCAGTCTGAGCGCAAGCCATCAAGTCCCGCCCGGCCACGGCTATGGGAATGGCGTGTCTCTGAATCGGCGTCGGCTTCACGTACCTGCACCGCCTGATGTTGGCCATTAAAGGCTTCCCCAATTCAATCTCAGCGAACGAGTTTGCCGGCGGTGGAACGTCGTCGCCGCTGGTCTCCACCGGAATGTCCTCGTACGCGTCGAAGTTAATGCCGGCACCGGCGCCGCCACCCCCACCATCGCCGTCCGCGATCACTTCCAGTTCATCGAATCTCTCGGCGAGTTCAAAGGGGTCAGATTCCGGGTTCGCGCGGCGGGCCCACGGCGGCCCACGGCCACGAGTTGAACCGACTCGAACGGGCTCTCCGCGGCCGGAGCGGGCGAACCGGGCTGGTTCGGCCCCATTGTTGGGGTCGGTTCGGAGATGTGGCGGAACGTATGTTGGCCGAGCCGGGCGGTTCCACGGCCGAGCCCGCCTCTGGGCTGTCTCAGTGGCCGAGTCAGCAGGCCACGACATTTTTCACCAAAAACCCTAACCTGAGCTTGAAGAAAACGAGACAAGACTCAAAACCAGAAAAACCCAAAAGCCCTAGACCTCGACTAGCAACCAAACGGACCCAAAACTGTAAAACGAAGGGTATATATGTGTGTGTATGTAGAAGGCGAAGAGGGCTAGGGGCTGAAGATGAATGAAGGGGTAAAAGGGTCAGAAACGGAGGAGGATGATTTTAGAGTGGGAAAGACAGCATTGGAAGATGAATGGAGGGGTAAAAGGGTCAGAAGCGTAGTGGCAAAGACAGCATTAGAGATGATGAGGTTTTTCACGCCATGGAAGGGCTCTGTGGAAGCACGATATTGCGCTGTTTCCCGACGAGGAGGAAGACAGAGAGGGGGAACATTTCCAGTAGTGTGGGAGAGGAAGGAGGTGGCAGCGGTGGTGTTATGGAGAAGAGAAATGGGCAAACGGGCAGTTGGGTGTTAGCCACTGTTTGCTTTTGCTTGTCTTCAGCTTGCTCTCTGCCACCATGCCTTTGATGGACGCCGAAATCGCGTGAGAAGCCTAACCAACCATCAATTTTGCGTATTGGGATTTGGGCTGGGGCCGGGGCCAAGCTTTACTCCTATTTTATTTTATTTTTTTGCTAGAGTAACTTTTGTTAAATTAAAATAAAATTAAAAATTATTTTAAATTATTTTATTAATTTTTTTAAATACATTAAATAATACATATGTTATTTATTTATTTATAAAAACTAAAATAAATTTATCTTATGAAATAAAGATAAATTTATCTAAAATAATCTAAATAAAAAATTATATGTAAAAGAATGATTCTCAATAAATTTAATAAATATAATAAAAATAAATTAAAAGTCCCAATTCTCTTTCCCACTGGATCTGGATTTTTTTAACAATTACATTAACTATCCTATTGTTCATTGAGTATATCAAATTACTCCATGATGTTCAATTTATATTATACAACTTACCCCTTAAAATTCTGTAAATTACACATATTTCTCAACAAGTATACGACCAACAAAAGATTAATATAATTTTTAAAATATTAAACTATACATTGTAATTTTAAAAAAATTTAAGGGTGTCTTAACTGTCATTGACCTTAAAAAGGATAGATATGTGGTTCTGCTAGTGAATTGTATATTTAGTATATATAACAGAAAAAAGACAACTCCGAAAAATAAACTAATATTAACATTCAAAAAGTAAAAATAGTATATTATTGTTATCCCCGAAATAAAAAATATTTATTAACACTAAACAAAATAAAAATAATATTCTATTGGCACCCAAAAATACAAATAATATTTTATCAAAAATAATATTTTATTAACAATCACAAATAAAAATAATATATTAACACCCGAAGAAGTAAAAATAATATTTTTTTTATTTTTCCAAAAGGTATTTTGGATGAAGAATTATTTTATAACATAATAAACGTAACAATAAATTAAAAATGATTATCCGCTACAATGGACAAGACTAATATAATATAATTTTAAATAAAATTTAAAATTATAAAATGGTTCATCAAATAATTATACTTGTGTCCACGTGTATAGAATGGGTTTAGGCTTTTTGAGAAGTGGGCTTTTTTGGGTCCATTAACACAATTATCTAAGGCATGAGTGGGCCTTAATGTAGTCACCATCCAATAGCATGTTACTTTTTTTTTAAATATAATAATAAATTTATTTAATTAAAAATAATGTCAAATTATTTAAATCTATACAAAATAAAATAATCAGAGAGTACGAGGAGATCTTTGATTAAATACTCAAATATTTAAATCAAATACTGAAAATAATAAATGATGTATTAAAACTAGTATTATAAATATATTTTTTCTATAATGAGTTTATGCGAATTTGAAATGAGGTCCCCCACAAAATTGATATAGATATAACTCAACATGGTTACAACTCCAATTTACTTATTAATAACAATTCAAAATAAATAGTACAATATCATTCAATTAACGTTATTTTTTGCTTAATAACCCAAAATAAAAAAATCACAAATCTAAACACAAAATAAAATTTCTCTAGCACGATCTCAACACAATTGCCCAATAACATTTTTTATTGGGATATCTCTGTACACATACTCTACTCAGTGACACTAAATTTACTGGACTCGCCTTCTATTATCTTTTTTTCCTTATTTTGAATGATGCAAATAAACAAGGTGAACCATAAAATTTAGCAAATATAATATATAAAACAAACGAGAGCATTTGAATTGAGATATGAATAATCCAAATCATAATAGATTAGAGTTACACGCAACAATTACAATAATTAAAGACATACCTCACAACCATATATGTATAAATTATGCACCCACTTCATTATTCATATACGACGGCCCACGTTATAACAAATACATGTATATATATATAATCTCAATGCATTCATTAAATCGTGGATCGAGACTTAGTTATCCGACTCATAGCCATAGCTTGCTTGTGTCAAGTCTCTTTCACAAAATGTTTGAATATATATTTTTTTCCACGTAAAACATAGTTGTTGCATAAAATAATAGGTATGCAAATATCTATCATACAATCATTTGTGCAATAAACACCAAAATTTGCACAAAACTAAGTCCCTAATTAGGAAAAACATAATTCCTTAAGAAATATAAGGTGACACGAAACTCTATTGAGATTTACAATAAGACTCTATAAAAATACAATAAAATCGCAAAACTTAAAAAAATAAGGGAGATACAATCCATTTATCAAAATGAGGGTTTTGTATAGGCAAGAACCGTGATGTTAATATAAGAAATGTAGCAACACAATAAATAATTTGAATCAACAAATTCCAAAAAAATTTAGATTTCAATTGCAATTTCGAGGACCTATTATGGGTTCATAACTTAATAAAATATTATGAATAATATACTCAATTCAAAGCTCCAAATCTATAGTTTATGAAACAGTAAACCGATTCGAAATCAGAAATAACCACAATAAGTTACTACCCAAACACCGAAGCAAGGCAGATTACTCGAATAGTAAATTTTTTAGATTTTTGGCAAAAATTAATAGGGTTGTTACATGCTCAAAACGTAATCAAATCATACAAGTAATATATCGAAATAAATTTTAAGATGTATAGTTTTGTGAACAAAAAACATATCTTAAATCGGATATAACCACAAAAAATTATATCTAAAACCAAAGCGTTGTTAGATTACACGAAAACAGTAAGTTATAGATTTTAAACAAATATTGACAGAGCAATTATAAGCTCAAAACTAAATCAAATAATTCATGAAATATATCAAAACAAAGCCCATGAAATATAGATTATGGGTAAACAAACAAATTTTAATTTGGATATGAACACAAAAAG
The DNA here is from genome assembly GCF_014633365.1 of Diospyros lotus. Classification (NCBI taxonomy): domain Eukaryota; kingdom Viridiplantae; phylum Streptophyta; class Magnoliopsida; order Ericales; family Ebenaceae; genus Diospyros; species Diospyros lotus. Next base: position 34,074,484 of record NC_068344.1, read on the forward strand.
TTATAGGTCAAAAATCAAAACAATGACAGATTATACAAAAAACAAAATTTACAGATTCGAGTAAATATTTCACAAGGAACTTACATGCTCCGTACTTACCCAAATAATCCAAGTAATATATCAAAATGAAGATTAAGAAGTATAGTTTACAACGCAACAAACAAATTTCGATTTAGATAGAAAAACACAACAAGTTATAGCCCGAAATGTATAACATGCGCAATTTAGTTGAAAATTTAATAACTTCGAAATGAAAAGCACGAAAATAATGAAACTTGCCTTGATAAATGATGAAATTTGGAGGAGAAGTAACCCGCTAAATGCTGAAATTTCACTCTCTTTGGGCTCCAACTAGAGAAGAATAAGAAATATAAGAAGAATGAATGAAGAATAAGAAATATAATGAAAAATCAACTGAGAAATAGTGAAAGAGAGATAAATGAGGAGACAAGGGAACAAAAGAAGAGGAAAGCGATGAGAGATGTGGGGAATGTCTGCCACCCCACCCCTTACTTATACTCTCCCAAATTTGCTTCTCCTACCTGCACGTACATATAATCACGTCTCTTTTTGTCATTTTACCTTATTTTATTTGTTTTATCCACTTTATATCTATTATTATATATATATTTATATACCCATAAACTCAGTTTTAAAATTTTAATTTTCTTTTATTATTGTTATTATTATTATTTATTTATTTTTTTCACATAAAATATTACTAACACATTTCTCAAATAGTAACACATTTTTTTCACATAAATTAACTATAAAATATTTTTAGAACCGGGTCATTAAACCTCTTAACCAACAAAATTATTTTAGGTTTTTAATTTTTTTTAAATTTTTAATAAACTTTTGGTCAGGACACAACAATTCCGTTGGCCCAAAATCTGATTTTATATTATTTACAGCCAATGTTGCCGACAATGTTGTCGACAATGTGGGATAAAATTACATTTAAATCCTTTGAGTCAATTACAAGTATACCCCTGAAACATCACAAAGTCAGACGCGGCTTCATCTCAAGTTAGGATTTTACTGTGCGCCCAAAATCCACTCTCAATCCACTCTCTGTCTCACTCTCTCTCTCTCCCTAAGCCTTCATCTTCATCCTCGTATCGGTGCTTGAGACGGTGGACGCAAAAATCAAAGAAAGGCTTAACGGTGGATGTAGAAATCAGATCGATGACGGTAAATGCAAAAATCAAATCAGTGGACACGCATGAGACGAATCTCGCTCGTTCCCGCCGGCATCTGCAAGGTCCACTATCACTCTCTGTCTCTGTCTCTTTTTCATCTTCATCTTCATCCTCATTCTCTCTCTCTGATTGTGTGCCCAAACGGCCTGCAATAGGGTTCTCTATGTCCCTAAAAACCAAGCTGAGACGCCCCATTTTCGGATAGATCTCTCATCTTCATCTGTAAGGTGTGCGCTCTCTGTCTCTCTTTCTCGACACAAAATGTAGATAAATTGTATTACAATGTGAGATTCTTGCATTTTTTTTAATTGAGATTTCGTTGGTTGAGGCATTAATGGAGATGAGGTAAATAAGAGCATCATCGAATATGAAAACCTCACTCTTTAGGAACACTTGCAGTGAATAGATGGTGAAATCTATTCTGTTAACCCTCCCATACGGAACTCTTACTGTTTAATCGGGAGAAGAAATTGTTTGTTCTCACATATAAATATTTTTAATTGTTTACTTGCAGTGAATAGATGGTGAAATACATTTTGTAAATTGTTTGTTCTCACAATAATAAGGCATTACTGTTTACTGTTTTGGAATACATGTTGCCATTCCAGGTGATTACTAGTTTTAATTTTGACTTTAATCAAGTTGTTTTTGGCCACCCAGTCATGCCCTATGTCAGTCCTTTATTCTCTCCAACGTTAACAGGTAGTTGGGAGATTGAGTCTTTTTTGAGTCCTAGAAGAGAAAAGAAGGGGTTCCTAGCGTTGTTGCACTGGCAATCATAAAACCCACGAACGTCATCATGATTACCATTCAATATGAAAAATAAATAAAAACAATAATAATATGTCTATAGTCCTATTCTCAACCCTAGATTCTTTGGAGTTAGGCTCTACAAATAAAGATAGATCAATCACATTGTGTAAGAGGCTGTTTTGGAACACTTGCAGTGAATAGATGGTTGAGGCATACATGTTTACTGTAAAGATTACTGTTTATTTAATACTAAACCCACATATAAATTCCATTACGCCCCCTCCCCTTGACCATTTGGTTTGTTTATGTGAATACATTTTTTGTTCTTGAATTTGTTGTGAGTTGCTGCCCTGGATATAATTTATTATCTATATTTTCTTGTAGATAATCAATTCTATTTTACAAGACAAAGGAAACAACAAATGAGTGATAATCATATTGTGCTTGTGGAATCATTTGAAGATAATGAGGAAACTATCGTTGCTAATGAGGATATTATCGAAAATAATGAGTGTCCTAGGTTAAACGACGAATTACCAAAAGAAGACAATGACCTTGTCCCTAAAGTTGGAATGAAGTTCAAAAACGAGAATGAAGTTTTTGAATTTTATAAAAGGTATGCTTACCATGTTGGGTTTCCTGTTAAAAGAAGGAATTCGAAGAAGGGTGATGATGGGGTGGTACAATATGTTGGATATGCTTGTAGTCGAGAAGGTAAAAGAAATATTAAACCTAGCACCTCTCTGAACCCTCAACCAACTATTCAGTTAGGGTGTAAAGCTAGACTGACAGCATGTTCAGATGTTTTAGGAATATGGCGAATAAGCACGATCTATCTTGAGCATAACCATAAAACAAGTCCAACCAAATCTAGGTTATATCGATGCAATAGACAATTAAGCGAACATGTGAAGCGGCAGCTTGAAGTGAATGATATAGCTGGAATTCCATTACACAAAAGTTATAACTCAGCTGTTGTTGAAGCTGGTGGATATGAGAATCTCACGTTTGTGGAAAAGGATTGTAGGAATTACATTGACCAGGTGAGGAGGTTAAGACTTGGGGAAGGAGATGCTGCTGCTATTCAAGCTTACTTTTCAAAAATGCAAGCCTTTTGTCCTGGTTTTTACTTTAGTTTGGATTTGGATGAAGAGTACCGATTAAAGAACGTCTTCTGGGCTGATAATAGGTGTCGACAAGCATACAAGGAATTTGGCGATGTTGTCACATTTGACACCACATACCTAACCAATAGATACGAAATGCCGTTTGCTTCATTTGTTGGTGTAAATCACCATGGGCAGTCAACATTACTTGGTTGTGGTATAATTTCCAATGAAGACACCCGAACTTTCATGTGGTTGTTTAGGAGATGGCTTGAGTGCATGGAGGGTCAGGCCCCCATAGGAATAATCACAGATCAAGATAGGGCCATGCAAAATGCTATTGAGATAGTCTTTCCTTACACGAAGCATAGATGGTGTTTATGGCATATATTAAAGAAGTTGCCTGAAAAATTTGGTAACTATAGCGATCAGGCTTATATTTTTTCATCCATACATGACGCGGTGTATGAATCACAAAGTCCTGAAGATTTCGAGCAAGTCTGGAATTCAATGATTGACAAATATGAATTGCATGACAACGATTGGTTGTCTGGACTTTATAGAGAAAGAGGTCGTTGGGTCCCATGTTTCTTAAAAACTAGTTTTTGGGCAGGTATGTCAACAACGCAACGGAGTGAGGGTATAAACGCATTTTTTGATGGATATGTACACTCGAAAACCTCATTGAAGCAATTTGTTGAACAATATGAGCGGGCAATGAGGTGTAAAGTTGAGAAGGAGTTTCAAGCTGACGTGAAATCATTTTCTCAGATGGTCCCATGTGCAACGAAGTTTGCCATAGAGAAACAATTTCAGGAAGTCTATACAATCTCAAAATTCAAGGAGTTTCAAGAAGAGTTCACTGGGATGATCTATTGCGTGATTGTGTTTGCCGAAGAGGGACTACTAGGTACGAGGTATATGGTACGAGAAGAGATTATATTTGAGGAAAGAGTGAGGCACAAAAAATATGTTGTTGTTTTTAATGAAGAGAAATGTGATATTGTTTGCAGTTGTCACATGTTTGAGTTTAAGGGAATAATTTGCAGACATGTTGTCACAGTTTTGATCCAAAAAGGTGTCAGATCAATACCTGAAAGGTATATTATACGACGATGGAGGAGAGATGTTAGTAGATCCTATATGAGGGTCAAGATTAATTACAACGGTTGGATTAGTACGCCTAGCCAGTTGAGATATGATGAACTGTGTAGTGAGTTTGCCAAGGTAGCAGACTTGGTAGCAGACGACGAAGAACAAACTCGGGTAACTATGGAGTGGATCCAATCTCAATTGAATGCATTGAGCATATCCAAAGTGAAGTCAAGCTGTGGTAGTCATATACATTCTCAACACAATGTGGAAAAACAAGGCCCTGATTGTGGAGAGGCAGCAACAGATACAAGTGGCCAAATATTTGATCCAAGATGCTCGCAAACAAAGGGAGCCCCTAGGAAGCTTCGCAAGAAGGGCCCATTGGAATCAAATACTAAGAAAATGAAGGTATGTTTTGTTCTATTTTTTACTAACCTCAAAGTAATATGTTGTGCTCAACTTCTTGATTATAATGGTTGTATATTTGATTTTATGCCCAGGTCGGATCCTCGAAAGCAAACAAAGGCAAGGCGCCACGACAAAACATTGTTCAAGATGTTCAAGCAGTCAATGAAGGTTTTTCACAACATGCACAATATCACGCGCTTACACCATTGACCTACTCACAACATTTGATGGTAAGTATTTGGATAAGATTAGGTTATAACTTGTGTGTGGACACTAGTGTCCACAAATTCTTGTTCAACACCATTGACCTACACCATTGTTCAACATTTGTTTGCTTTAAATAATTAAAAGATCGATTCAGCTCAAGCCATAAAAAATTTAACACACTAACAGAACTGATAATATATTAAGTGATTCTTTATAGATGTTAATTTAACACACTAGCAACATCAGATGGAGCTAAGCTGATTTTTAAGAATTTGTTGAACAATATGATTTTTATTAAGTTGATGCTGAAAATATTTATGGCTTCAGCTAAGAATTTTCAGCAAAGTTGATTTTTAAGAATTCCTGGTTCCTTTGCTGCAGGCTGTCACTCACTATCAAACCAGGAATCCTCCTCCCGGAGTGTCTATGTTTGGCACGGGTCAACCTTTTATGCCAATGAACCCACCCTACCGACAACCCGGTGACAACTGACCAGATTTTTGAGATTAAGGTACATATTTTAAGTTATTGTAGTAAGGAACTACATATTTTTGTTTTGCATGCTATTGGAATAATTAATCTTAATTCTAGTGCCATTGGTATGTGCTTGATGCATAAATTGTTTATTGTGGTAGACTTAAATTGTTTATTGTGCTAATTTTCTCGTTTCTTGTTCAGAATGGATTCTCAAATCAAGCATGCCCTTGTGGTGAAAGTTATGGGTCGAATAGGATAAAGGGATCAGGTGACCCAGGTGAGAGTCAAAAAGGGAAGCAGAAAGGTTGCGCTCATGTCTTATTTGATAGGAAGGATGTACTGATTTTGTATTGAAGCAAGAAGATTGTACTAATTTTGTTAGAATGTGACTTAAGAAGTTATTTGAGTTTGACTTGTGGGTTTTGTATTTGCTCTAACATCCTTTGAATTAATATTTTATGATAGTTTTTGAGGATTATGGCAAAATGTAAGTAATGAAATGTTTTACTTACATTACATGATTTTGAGGATTATGGCAAAATGTAAGTAATGAAATGTTTTACTTTCATTGTGTGCATTGTTTGATTCATGGATTTGTTGTAGTCATTAGGACAGGGATTGAATGTCTGAAGCGGACATGGGACTTGCCTCACTCCAACTGTTTAGAATTGGATCATAACGCCACACGCGGCTCATGGCTGATGCTCTAGAAAATCCTCCCAGCACAAAGATACAACCATCAATAGCCCCAACAGCACAGCCACAAAAGGACATCCGATCCGGTGCATCCTTCCTTCCAAGCCTGGTCCTATGGCATCTGCAATTCTGATACTCGATCCCACCATATTCCACACCCGAAGACCTGATAAGCCCTTTCTAGATCCTTCATCTGTTGAAACATTGGGCATTGGTGGTAGCCTTTGCCATTTCCTAGTCGGTGGGTCCAATGCATACCACATGAGTTTATCATGTTCCACCTTTGTCAAAACATAAAGCCATTCTTTTGTTATTCCAAGTTCTTTTCTGACCTTATAAAGCTCTTGACTTACAATGGCAGATTTCCAGCTCCGTGAGACTAATTTTACATTAGTAGCTAATTCTAGGAAGTCTAGCAAGAATCTGAATTGATATCTCATCAGGAAGGCTGGGAATTAGTCGTGGGTCCTCATAAAAGCTTGAGGATGTCTTTTGCCTTTTGCAAGTTTCACTATGTGGTACTACATTCATTCTTAATAACTTTTTATACCTAAATGTACTAATAACTAAACACCAACGCACAAAGCAATTCATTTCGTGATGAGAAACAGTACATGTCTAATAACTTTTTATACACTGATTACAATAAAGCTAAATACCTAAATGTACTACATTCATTCTTCATTAGCCATATCCATAAAATAAACAAGAAGCAACTCAATCCTAACACTATTATACATCTTACAAATTTGGTCCTATACTCTTGGACCTTAATTTTTAATTGAAAAATTTCTTCTATTAGACACATGTGGTCTTTCTGGAGCTTTAGTATCTTTGCTTTTCTCCTGACAGCTTTTTCTTCAAAGACCCTTGCATGTTCTTGTAGTTTTCTCTCTTTTGCAGCCATTTCTGTCTTGTTACGTTTCAATGTATCCAATACAACTCCACATAATGCTTTCTCACGATTTGTTCTTTCATCATCGATCCACTGAAACCACTTGCAATCATCATCCTGTTCACAAAACCATCCAACAATCAATTTTGTTCACATTAACAAAATAATTTGATTTATAAGTTAACAATTTACCTTCCAAAATCGGCACCTCAAAAATTTTCTTCCGGGATTACTTTTAGTCCATGATGTATAGGAACAGACAGGTACACCATGCTCACACATGATTCCATGATAAGAGGTAGAAGAGTTCATTGAAACATCACTCATTTCCAAATTGGAATTCATCTTAACTAAAAAGTACAATTTGCAAAGTATGATTTAGTTAAATAGTACGCACTAAAATTTGCAAATTTGTAAACAGTACAAGACTAAACTCAAGCTTTTCTGCAACCTTCCCAATGTTTGATGAAAAGCAAGTGAATGTGAAGAATAATTAGCCCACATAAACACACATTTTACATGTAGAAGAGAGGGAGGTTAGCACCATAAACATATGTGCTAATGCTGGTTGAATGGATGAAAACCAAGTAAAGGATAATTAGCCTCCCCGTCCCCCCCAATCTCTCTCCCCATGTTTTTTCTGTGACCCAATTGATCTTTTTATTGTGTGATCTGCAAGTGATGTCTTGTAAAATATTGAGCCAGTCATAAGGGGTTGTGAGCATAAATCATGCGATTCCTCATTTTGCCCCTTCCTATCATTGAACTAAATAAACTACCAAATTATGAATCATTTGCAATGTTGCCAACAGCCAACTGCCATTGCATATAATAGACACTCATCTTTTGTGTTGTCATTCTGTGTTAATTTAATCTATTCATCTCGATGTGGAAATCTTTCATAGTCGAGGCCCCATAACAGACTCATCTTTTGTGTTCTCCGCTATTACATATAATAGCTAATTGATAATTAAACACTGACAAAACAAAAGTATAAAGTTAATTGGTAATAGTAATTATTAATTTACTACGATTTCTAGCAAAATAAATTGGTATCATGCACAACCACAACCACAAAATGTGACACCAAATCCACCATTCTGTCCACTAGTTGGATGGATAAACATTTGCTTTCTAATCACTTAGACAAATGTATGTGCATCATAAATTAAAATTACTAAATCTATTCACTGAGAAAAATTAATTAATGTGCATCATAAACATTTTCAATTAAACTTATATGTATTTATGCTAAACTTACGGAGGACCTGGAGGCTTCAAGCGGACCTGGAGGCTTCACGCGGTGGAGAGACACTGAGGCTTCGTACGCCGAAGGTTGAGACTGAGAGATAGGGGGATCGGACTCTGGAGACGTCAGATCCAGACCAGCGAGAGGCAGAGAGAGGCTAGCGGTGTTAGGGACGCCGGAGATTTTCCATCAGATCCAGACTAGCAAGAGGCAGAGATTTGGTGGAGAAGGCAACGTGGCGGCGGAGGACAGACAGATCCGGCGGTTGCTGGAGACACGGTGACGAAGGCAAAGAGATGGGGAGGTCGAGCTCGACAGAGAGAGAGGGAGGTCGAGGTCGAGGGCGAGAGGGAGAGTGCAAGGTCGACGGCTTGCAGTGAAGAGACAGAGTGGGAGGTCGAAGTCGAGGGCGAGAGGGAGAGGGGGAGGTCCGACAGAGAGAAGGCGAGGTCGACGGCTTGCAGTGAAGAAACAGAGTGGGGGGTCGAGGTCGAGGTCGAGAGCGAGAAGGAGAGGGAGGTTCGAGAGAGAGAGGGGGGCAAATTTGTGGGTCTCCTAGTTTGAGCGGGGATTCAAAATAATTGGGCAAAAAATTAGCCTTCAAATTATCGCGAGAATTTGGTTTAAATCTCGTGAATATCCCACATTGTCGACAACATTGGCCGTATAGCATTATCCAAACTAAAATCTGACCTAGTGAATGTATGAATGGACATTCATGTGGGCCCATTATTAGCTAGCTGGGTCAAACCAACTGGTTTTCCACGTGTGTGGCTGATATTGGTTAATAAATGATAAATATCAGCTTGAAAAATCAAAAGTCAACTATAAAATATGTTACAAGAAATGATATTAGTAAAGTCAGCTTGAAAAATGTTTTTTTTTTCCCCCATTTTGCCCAACGCGATCGTGCAAGGAGGGGGTGGGGTCAGATAAATGTCGGGCAATAAAACATTTTAAATTATTAGTAATTGATTTTGTATCTATATATCACCGACCTAATTTATAACGCTATAGCTCACGCCTTTGACGCACACTTCTTGTACTTAATTACGCGTCTTAGCCGCTTGAAACAGGTAAGATAACCGAGGACGTTATCGGGATTATGTTAATGATTCTGTACATTTTCGTCAAATCAAATTAGCTTCCCTCCTCGGAACAATAATAAGATCTTCCCGGCAAGCGTGGAGATTGGAATCTCCCAAACCCAAAGCGCTTCGGAATTTCAGCATTTTGAAAAGCTAACGCAGTCAGCGGAATATCCGTCCAAAATTGACAGATACAGGGAGAGAAATGGGCGCAGGGAAGATCTGGAACGCCATGGACGTAGCGGAGGGAGCTCGCAACAACGGAAGCTCGGAGATTCGTTCGTCCCCGATCACCGTCGACCACGCGCTTTCGCTTCCCGAAATGAGCCCTAGAATCATGTTCGTACTCGTACTCATATGTGATTTTGAGCATCTGTTGTTTGTAGACGTGTTAATTGTGGTAGATTAGCTTGCGGATATGTGGTCTGCGTGACTGAACGCCGTTGGATTGCGGATGCGGAGAAACAGAGGCGACGGGTACGGAAGTGGATTTGCGACATCTCGTTCGTTGTTGCGTGGTTAATTAGTGAATCGAGGAGGATGAGCGTTTTCCGTTTGGTTTTATAGAACTTTGAGCTTATTTTGAACAAGTTATGGCGTGGAGATGTGTACATACAGATATGGTTACGCATGCTGATTACAACACCGTAGCTCAGGATTGCGTTATTTTTATAGCTCTTTTTTCTTGCTCGTCATCTTCTTTATGAAATCCAACAAGGAAAACTATTATTTATTTCATTCTTTCTCGCTTTTTATTTGCAAAACCAAGTCAAGGAAAATCTCCAGTTAATTGCTTTTTCTCTCAGTCGCTCATTATTTCAATTCTATTCCGCAAATTCGAAATCTGGGCAAGTGGAGGGAAACGGATTTAAGGACTTATACTAAAATGAGTACAATGAGCTTATTCCTATTTGGTCTTGGAGAATTTTGAGCTCAGTTTGAGCAAATTAGGCTGTTGGATTTTGTTGATCTTCTCTTTTCCTCTTGCAGTTCTTTCATATAAATGGAGGCAATTGATCAAAATTTATTGGTTTTTGGACTGTCTTTTCTGTTTTCTTCTCGAATAGTGGCCAAAGGAAGTATGTAAATTACTATTTGATGTTATGTTCAGTATAGTCTATGTTTGCTTCCTAACTGCAATCACACCCAGTCTTGTGGAATACTTTGTTTTATTTGGAGATACTGGGGCTGAGGGAAAGCAAAGGAAAATGGATTTGATGGCTTGTATTCTATGTCTTTTGGTCCAAAGTAAATGAGAACAATGAGGATTTCCTTTTGATCTTCAAGGAAGGCTAAATTAATTTAATAAATTGTGATATTACCCTTTTGTCAAGCTATCCCCCTGCTTCCTTGGTGGCAAATGAAGGACAGGAGAATCTGAGACTCTGCACTGTGTTATTTATTTGCAATCTATGTTTCTTTTCCTCTTTATTGTGTTGGTTTGCCCCAGATTTTTCTTAAGATTTTTTTTTTTGAATTTTATATGCAGAAATCTCTGCAAGGATCTTTTCAAGAAATGGTTGAAGTTGGATAATTCACACTTCACTGTTACGACTATTTCTGGAGGCATCACGAATCTTTGTGCGTATTTCTTTTGTTGTTTATTAGTTTTGTTATTCATTATATTACCCTCTTTTTAATATCCTTTTCCCATTCTTAAATCAAAATTCATTATATGAAACCGCAGCCTCTATCTTATATTTTGTGCAATTAAGGACCATAGAAATTACCTGCTAGATATTATGGGTTTTCTTGCTGTTGCCAGATAACAATTCCCTTTTGCTCAGTAGAGTTTGATGAAATTCTGCTCCATCCTTGCAGTACTAAAGGTGTCAATCAGGGAAGAAAATGGAGACACGGTGAACATGACCGTTAGACTATATGGCCCCAACACTGAATACGTCATCAATCGGGGACGGGAATTGCAGGTGAGCTCCCAAAGATTCTTGCTAGAATATATTTATTTGAGTTATCCATTTAATTTCTTTTAGAAGTTTAAAGTTAACAAGTTTAGAAAAGAAAGAAGAAGTAGTACTTACAACTATATATTATCTTATCTATACCCTAATTTGTCTTCTATAATTTGTTTCATGTTTGTATCGAGAAATGGATGTTTATTGCTTTCTTACTCATTATCTGCTTAGTCTCACTTGTTCAACTTTGGAAGCGATTTAAAATGTCAGACCAATGATTAATATGGAAAAGAGCTATGCAATAGCATATTTTATTCCAAGATGTGGAGTATTTTTTTCCTGGCCTTATTATCTCTTGTAAACGGTCATTGTGGTATCATAGGTGCAGTAATATGATGTTAGAAAATCACAGGACTTGGGAGATATGTGGAGTTTTAATGATTGGATCACTGAGTGAAGCATTTTATTTTTTGCTAAATGATTGAAGCATTTTTTATTTGAGATAAATATCTTGTCAACTTTTTTCAGGATTTAAGAGTACTTGCACTTGCTTTGCACACAATGAAATGAAATTGTATGATAACTTGGGAAAAGAACAACAGCTTGTGCAAAACTTGGATACGAGTTCACTGCTTTCTGCATTTTCCCTGTTTGAGCCCAAAGTTGAAACCTTTTGCAATGACATTGTGAAGTAGATGGTGTTTTCTTATGTTTTATCCAACCATTCCACACTAGACCCTGTTGACTTCCTCTTCTCTCAGTCAGAGTATGCTACATGATTTCAATTTCTTGATTCCCTCTTCAATTGTATACCTCATATTTTGTGTAGGCCATTGGGTACCTCTCAGCTGCAGGATTTGGTGCCAAGTTGCTTGGAGTTTTTGGAAATGGCATGGTGCAATCATTTATAAATGCACACACACTGACCCCACTTGGTAAGTCTTTGTTGAGATAATTTTTTTTTTGAGTGAGATTCTCCAAGGGAGTTCTTTGATAAATTGGATATTATTTGTATGCAACCTATATGATAATATGACCTTTGATGCATATGTTATTATTGGGAAAACAGGGGAAAAAAAAAGCTAAATTAATTGAGAATCTACTGAGATTCTTTACTGTAGCTGGTGAACTTCAAAATGAGCTTCAATGTCCTGATGATTTTGTGGGGGGTTTATTGTGATATATTGAAGGATGATGCAGTAAAATGATTGTGATATAGTTAATTTCCATGCATTAGTTGTGCCCTGAAGGCTCTGAACTAACTTGCATCTTGGTGGGTTGGCTTCAAGCTATAGTTCAAACTCATTGAGGTTCCATCCTTATTTTGGTTTCCTAGAAGTTAGAGACTGTAACGGTTTGTTCAAGTGACCCCCCATTACCCTTTACTGTAACACCCCCCCCCCCCCCCCCCAAAAAAAAAAAAAAAAAAGAAGGAAAAAAAAAAAAAGATCGATGTTGAAACAAATGCTCCAGTCAACTATACAAGAACTGAAAAATCCCTTAGCAAAGTATTGCTTTACATGATTGGATCCTATGTAATCCCATCCAAACATTGGGTGTGTTTGGATGTGCATAAACGATTATGTAATTTTGCATGATAAAGGCTTCAACCACTTCCATGCTCCAACTGGTATGAGGTTGCTTGCCTTTAATGGTTAACAGCTAACTTGTTGTATGGTGTATATAATTAGGGCTGTTCATAGGTTGGACTTTCAGGTTGACCTCTAATCTGGGATCAACCTAATCTAGATCACTTCCCAACTCTTGGACCCAGAACAGAACCATTAAGCCATTTGAACTGAATTGAACCATCTTAAGAAAACTGAGGTTTATTTGGTTTGCTCCTTCGTGATCAGTAGGTAACAGGGTTGAGTTATGGAAATGGCTTATTTGAAAAGCAAGGGTAAGACTATATACAAAAACAACCCTTCTTTGATCCTTGCAAAGTGGAGAGCCTAGTGCATTAGGGACACCCTTCTTTAAGTAACTCATTTGTTCACGTCCTGTCATGCAAAGGTAAGTAGAAAATTGAGATTAAATTGCAAAGGTAGTAATAAGAATTAGATTCCAATAAAAAGCAATATCTAGCACAGACAAAAAATAAAAAACTACTATAGTCTTTTACTTCCTTTGTTAGATGGAAACAATTTTGATGAATAGATGTGAAGGTGGTACACACACACACACACACGCACGCACCTTTGGAATTTCTCTCTCTCTCTCTCTCACACACACAATGCAATTAAAAAGACAATTTCAAAAATGCTTATCCACCATAGTTTTCTTTAAGCTACATACACAATATAGGTAAACAAAAATAATTCCAAACAACTTCAAATCATACAGAAGCGAATGTTGCCTAACAGGATAATTAACCATTCTTCAAAGTAGCGCATGATATAAAAATTTGATGCACTATTATACTATACATAAGAATGGTATTTGGGTCGCTTAGGTTAGTGAGTGCCTATGCAAAACCCAAACCAACCTAGTTGGTATGCTCATGTTGAGACCCAAGGAATTGAGCCAATCTAACTCATAGAATGATGGTTTGGTTTGGTTTTGTTCGTGTGTCCTTTTGAATCTTTTACTCTTTTGAATTTTTAACACCCCTATCTCTAATTGCTCTGGACTCTTACAGATAACAAAGATGTTTGGCTCTGTTAAAAGAGAGCTTAATGCATGAGGGACTAAATCCACAATGTTCTCCTTACCTGTTAGTCACTCCAAAGCTTATACTAACATGATTCAAAGTTCTTAAATGTGGAACTCCTAATATTTCCTTGTTGATGTGCTGTGACACATTATTCTAAAGTGGAGGGTCTCAGTAACGGAAGCAGATTTTTTTTAATTAACATGGAAACTGCATTTATTAAGAACAAGTTATCTCAAGTTCTTTTTATGTGGTCATTACAAATATATTCCTGAAAATTCTGATGATCAAGGATCTTCAGTTGATGGATCTTATATTCTTGACAGACATGAGAAAGCCCAAGCTGGCTGCAGAAATTGCAAAGCAGCTCCATAAGTTCCATCAGGTGGAAATTCCAGGCTCCAAAGAACCTCAGCTGTGGAATGATGCTTTCAAGTTCTTTCAAAAAGGTTATTTTCTGATTAATAACTAGCTGTCTATACATGGTGGTGGTTGCTCATGCTTGTACTTATAACTGTGATAGTAAAGAATAAGGATCTCAGCTGTGTAGTATGATTATAGTAGAGCACTCATCCACTTCATGTTTTTTTTTCCTCTCATGTTGAAGTGAATGCCTATTATTGCAGCATCCACTCTTGCATTTGATGATAGTGAGAAGCAGAAGATATATGAAACAATTTCATTTGAAGAAGTTCATACCGAACTTATGAAGCTCAAGGTAGTTGCTCTTGGCATGACTTTTTTTTTATAATGGTGTTATACTATTGCATTTCTTTCTTTATTAGGAAATGGTACTAAAAATGGTAATCTGTCATGTCTGCTGAATGAGTCTTGTGAAATATTCTTGTGGCAGCTTTGTGGTCATTTATAGACAATTCATTTCAACTTGCTGATACATCTGAATACCTGTTGGATAGTTTTCTTCCCTTGATAATATTGTGCATATTTACTGTTCAAAGGGACAGGAGACTAGGCCAGAGAATCCAGATAACAAAGTAAAATTCCACTGTAGTTGCTGTACAGATTTCAATTAGCGGCATCCTCTTTACACGCATGGATGTTAGTCTGTATTGCAAACTCCCATGACAATTATAGGATTCAGACCGTTGTAGATGCACATGTTCATATGACTGGCATTGCTGAGTTTTTATTGCTCGGATGCCTTATTATGAGATTCTTACATAAGTGAACGGACATGGAGATTGAGAAAGAGACAGTGATTAATCAATTGCAGTAGAAATGCACTCATTGTGCGCATGAAGTTTGGATTTGGTTGCTTGGGCTCATTTTTGCCTCTTTCTATGATTGGCAGTTTACTTATTTTTGTGGTCTTAAAAAGTTTTCTTGTTTCAGTTGGGATTTTTGATGAGAGATTAGAATGGCTAAACTTTAATCTGATAGTAGGAGTTAGAATTTATTTTTGATAAGGTTTATTTAGACTTTGTCTTTTATTTTAGAAAGATCTGTTTTGAGGGTTGAATTATCTTTTAGTTTCAGCCTACAAATAGGCTTAGGATGTAATCAGAAAACCAGCTTGTTGATTTTGAATAAAATAAATTGTTGATTCTGCTTGTTAAAATCTCTGTCTCTCTGGTCTCGTCCAGTGATGCGATCACCAATCAAGACTCGGCCCAAGGTTGACCCAACCAAACCGGAATAGTATCACCAAAATAGTAGTGCCATAATGTTATTTTAATACTTCTTAAGTTTTAGAATTCTACTTGATTTAGGATTCTACTTTATATTTCTACTTGATTTAGGATTCTATTTCACGTTTCTACTTGATTTAGGATTCTACTTCATGTCTGATTAGGATTTTATTTTTATTGGGATTCTAGTTGACTTTTATTTAGGATTTATTTCTATTAGAATTCTAGTTGGATTTTGTTTTCCAAATATTAGATGGATTTGGATTAGCCAAACACTATAAATATACCTAGGATTTAGAGTTTGTAATCAAGTTTTTCTTAATCAAATTTCAACAACCTATTTGGGTTTTCTTAGCAAAATAATCTTGTTTTTGCATCTTCTTGAAAGTCAAGTTTCGGCCATTGAAGTTTGTTCTTTTAAGAGTTTATTTTGGTGTGTTTTCTTCACACTCGCGCTACACGCTGCGTCAGGTGGTATCAGAGTGGTTAATCAACCAATCAGATGGCCAATCTTGAAGGTAACGGTAGCAACCAGTCTCGTGACGGTGATCATGGGTTGTTCGCAGTTTGGAGAGCAATCGAAGAACAACGGGAAGTAACTCGTACTATCCAGCAGTGATTGGAGCAACTTAGCAACCAATTGGGCACCTTACTACGAATTGATGATGACAGGAACCTGAATAATGGGGTGAATCAAGGCGGAGCGGGAAGACCACCCATTAATCATGTCCTTGTTAATCCTAGAAGACCAGTGATTGAAGATAGCGATGAAGATGATTTTGGTCGAGCAATAGCTAACCCTGGTGGTAGAGGGGTTAGGAAGAATGCGCATCAGCACAACCATTGGGGCAACGATGAGTATAAACTAAAAGTTGATATTTCTACCTTTAGTGGAGATCTTGATATTGAGGGGTTCCTGGATTGGATCATTGAGGTTGACCGTTTTTTCGAATACAAGGAGATCCCAGATGAACGACAAGTAAAGTTAGTGGCTTACAGGTTGAAGGGTGGTGCATCTGTTTGGTGGGAGCGATTAAGAGAAACGAGATTGAGGGAAGGCCTACAGCCAGTTTAGACATGGAGACGAATGAAGCAGCTGTTAAGAGGTAGGTTTTTACCCCCTGACTATGAACAATATATGTTTAAAGCTTATCAAAGATGTGCACAGGGAATAAAGAGTGTGAATGAATATACCTCTGAGTTTCTGTGATTGGCGGAGAGAAACCAATTGTCAGAAAGTGACAATCAACAAGCAGCTCGTTACTTGAATGGATTGAAGCTTGCTATTCGTGATAAAATTGGGGTTCAGATGGTTCTGAGTGTGCAAGAAGCAAAGAACTTAGCTTTAAAGGCTGAGTTAATGTTGAGTGAGAGAGCTCGTAGTGACAACTATCATTAGTATAGTGGGAATAAAAATAAACAAGCAGCTTTTGATAAAAGTAAGTCGGTTCAGGGAGCACAACTCTCCAATCCACCCCATACAGTCAACCCTAATAAGGCTACAACGGGGGGAAACATTCGAAGTACTACTTCTAATCTTCCAAAATCCCCTAATCCTTATGCAAAGCCTATTCTTTTAAAATGTTTCAAGTGCAATGAGGTTGGGTATCGATCTAGTGATTGCCTAAGGAGAAAAACAATTAACATTGTAGAAAGGGAAGAGGAAGATGTTGCTGAAGAAGAAGTATATTGCGAGCCTGATGGGGAGGATGACGAAGAAGATTATGGACATGGGCAATATACCTGTGTAGTGAGGAAGTTAATGCTATCTCAAAAGAATAAAGATACTACTCAACGGCATAAGCTTTTTCGCATGAGGTGTACGGTGAAAGAAAAAAATCTTTGAGTTGATTATTGATAGTGGAAGTCAGGAGAACATCATAGGAAGAGACGTGGTGGCAAAGATGTAGTTAACTCCTGAAACACATCCAAGCCCTTACATGATTGGATGGATCAAAGAAGTTGGTGGCATACATGTGGATGAACGTTGCAGGGTGCCTTTCTCTATTGGTAAGTACTCCGACGAAGTCTATTGTGATATTGTTGATATGGATGCTTGCCATATTTTATTTGGGGGGCCTTGGCAATTTGATGTGGATGCTAAGCACTCGGGTAGGAAGAACACATATTAGCTTGAGAAAGAAGGCGTGCGTTATACTTTGTTACCCATAGTGGAAAAGAATCAAACCAAAACTTATAAAGTGGAGGGGCGAAATGTTCTTACCATTACACATAAACACATTGAGTTTGTGAGGGAGTGTAAGGATACTCGAGAGGTTTACTTATTGGTTATCAAGGGAGAGAGTGTGAATGAGCCACTGAAGGTGAATCAAATTCCAGTGGAGGTGCAGGGATTGTTGGAGGAATTTCATGATGTGGTTCTTGAGGAGTTGCCTAATGAGCTACCTCCTATGAGAGATATTCAACACCACATTGACTTGGTTCTTGGTGCTAACTTGCCTAACCTACCACACTACAGGATGAGTCCTAGAGAGAATGAGATTTTGCGTGAGCAGGTAGAGGAATTGTTGAGAAAAGGGCACATTTAGACTAGCATGAGTCCATGTGCAATGCTAGCATTATTGACACCAAAGAAAGATGGGAGTTGGAGGATGTGTGTTGATAGTAGAGCCATCAACAAAATTACTATTGGGTACAAATTTCCAATTCCTAGGCTCGACGACATGCTTGATCAACTTGATGGGGTTGTGATTTTTACCAAAATTGATCGTAGAAGTGGTTATCATCAAATCAGAATTCGACCTGGAGATGAGTGGAAGACAGCTTTCAAGATGAGAGATGGGTTGTTTGAGTGGTTAGTCATGCCCTTTGGACTAACCAATGCACCAAGCACTTTCATGAGATTAGTGAATCAAATATTACGCCCTTTCATTGGTAAATTCGTTGTGGTATATTTTGATGATATTTTGATATACAATAAGTCTATTAACGAGCATGAGGGGCATATTCGAGATGTGTTGAGTGTGTTGAGGGAAAACAAACTTTATGCTAATTTGAAGAAGTGTACTTTTATGAGTGAGAGCTTGTTGTTCTTGGGCTTTGTTATAAGCAAAGAGGGCGTAAAGGTAGATGAGGAAAAAGTACGAGCTATTAGAGAGTGGCTAACCCCTAAAAATGTCGGTGATGTGCGAAGTTTCCATGGGTTAGCAACTTTTTATAGGCGGTTTATCAAACACTTTAGTAGTATTGTGGCTCTAATTACTGAGTGTTTAAAGAAAGGAAAATTTCATTGGGGTGAAGAACAAGAGCAAAGTTTCACCTTGATAAAAGAGAAATTATGTACCGCTCCTGTCTTAGCTTTGATAAGTTTTGACAAATTGTTTGAGGTTGAGTGTGATGCGAGTGGATTGGGTATAGGTGCTGTGTTGTCCCAAGAGAAGAGACCAATTGCATTTTTCAGTGAGAAGTTGTGTGAAGCCAGAAGAAAGTGGTCTACTTATGATAAAGAATTTTATGCAGCGGTGAGGGCTCTTAAGACATGGGAACATTACTTGATTGCCAAAGAATTTGTTCTTTACACGGATCACCAAGCTCTTAAGTACTTGAGTAGCCAAAGACAATTGAGAAGTGATATGCATGCTAGATGGTCTGCTTTTATTGATAAATTTCCATATAAAATTGTGCATAAGTCGGGACAGCATAATCGAGTGGCGGACACTTTGAATAGGCGTGTGGATTTGATCAAAGACCCTTAGTGTTGACATTGTTGGGTTTGAGTGCTTGAAAGAATTATATGCGACAGACGAGGATTTTAAACATGTGAGGGAACAATGCATGTCTCAGCAACCATCAGAAGATTTCTATGTGCATGATGGGTTTCTCATGAAGGGAAATCAATTGTGCATCCCTTGCACATCTCTTCGTGAGAAAATTATTCGGGATTTGCATGGTGGTGGCTTAGCAGGGCATCTTGGTAGAGACAAAACTATTGAAGCTGTTATGGGAAGGTATCATTGGCCAAGAGCAAGGAGAGATATTTCTATTATTGTGGCGAGGTGTTATATATGTCAAATAGCTAAGGGGCACTCTTCTAACGCCGGTCTCTACATGCCATTGCCTGTTCCTAATGCTATTTGGGAAGATTTGTCTTTGGACTTTGTGTTGGGTCTACCACGAACCCAACGAGGTATGGATTCTGTTTTTGTAGTGGTTGACATGTTTTCCAAGATGGCGCACTTTCTCCCATGTAAGAAGACGGCAAATGCAGTAGCTACAACCAAACTGTTTTTCAAGGAGATTGTTAGACTACATGGAGTCCTTAAAACTATTACTTCGGATCGTGATACAAGGTTTTTGAGTCACTTCTTGATTACCTTGTGGAGAATGTTCGATTCATCTTTGAATTTCAGTAGCACAGCACATTCCCAGACTGATAGACAGACAGAGGTGGTGAATCGTACCTTAGGAAATCTGATTCGTAGTGTTTGCAAAGATAAGCCAAGACAATGGGACCTAGTCATAGTTCAAGCGGAATTTGCCTACAACAACGCCGTGCATAGCTCAACAAGAAGATCACCATTCTTTATCGTATACATGAAAGTTCCTAATCATGCATTAGATTTGGTAAAATTGCCAAAGGTACCAGGTTTCAGTGTTGCAGCTAGTGACTTAGCCGAACACGTTCAAGCAGTTCAGGAAGATGTCAAGCAAAAGTTGCACGAGGCGAATAAGAAGTACAAGGCAGCAGCTGACAAGCATAGGAAGCACAAAGTATTTGCGGTTGGAGATGAAGTCATGATATTCTTGAAGAAGGAACGAAGGAAAGTAGAACAGGTTTAAGCCAAAGAAGTATGGTCCTTACAAGATTCCCAAGAAAACCAATGATAATGCTTATGTTGTGGATTTGCCTAATCAGATGGGTATTTCCAAACATTCAATGTGGCTAATCTCTCTTCATACTTACCGGATGTGGATTTGTCCAAACATGATCAAAATTCGAGGTCGAATTTTTTCTCAAGTGAAGGTGAATGATGCGGTCACCAATCAAGACTCGGACCAAGGCCGACCCAACCAAACAGGAATAGTATCACCAAAATAGTAGTGCCATAATGTTATTTTAATACTTATTAAGTTTTAGAATTCTGCTTAATTTAGGATTCTACTTTATATTTCTACTTGATTTAGGATTCTATTTCATGTTTCTACTTGATTTAGAATTCTACTTCATGTTTGATTAGGGTTTTATTTTTATTGGGATTCTAGTTGACTTTTATTTAGGATTTATTTTTATTAGAATTCTAGTTGGATTTTGTTTTCCAAATATTAGATGGATTTGGGTTAGCCAAACACTATAAATATACTTAGAATCTAGAGTTTGTAATCAAGTTTTTCTTAATTAAATTTCAGCAATCTATTTGGGTTTTCTTAACAAAACAGTCTTGTTTTTGCATCTTCTTGAAAGTCAAGTTTCGGCCATTGAAGTTCGTTCTTTAAAGAGTTTATTTTGATGTGTTTTTTTCACATTCGCGCTACACGTTGCGTCATCTAGGTCCAACCATTCTTCTGCTTATTCTTTTTATTCTTCCCACAATTTTAGTCTTGAAGTTGCACATTCAGAATGAAGAACAGGGTTCATGGAATAAATCTGCTCTTGGCAAATGAGGCAAATTTCTTTTCTTTTCCCTGTTAATTTCAGCAGTTCCTTTTCTGTTAGGATTAATGATGCTGATTTTTGTTGATTACTTGTTATAATTGTGACCCAAAATTCAAATTTGATTGAGATTGGGACTCCTAATTTGACTGTGATTATGATGTTGTCAAATTCGATTTTGAGTAAGATTTATCTTATCTGGAGGAACTCATGAATCATCTTCTGATTAGGATATGATTTCCTGTGTACATCTATAGATGATTTTAGGTCTATAAATAGGTGTCCAATGTTCTGGAATTAGTTGTGGCAATATTATCTTAGTGATATTTAGGTGTGGCAATATCACTTTTGTATTAACAATTATTTACTTAGTGATATTTTGTTCTTTTTACCCGTGATTTTTCTCGATTTGGGTGTTCCACGTAAAATTTTGTGTTCATGTATGTGATTGATGGTTTGATCGTGATTTGTGTTCGATCCAATTTCATAACAAAGTGATATCAGAGATGTTGGATCAAACCATTAATGTTTGGTAGACCTCAGCCGTTGGATTTGCAACTTTTGCACCATATTTTGGCTAGGGTTCCTAGTAGTTGTCGCCTCTTGCCTCCGCCTCTGTTTAGCCGTCGCCACCATCGATCGCCCCCGCCATCATTGCTGCCGTCGACGGTCGCCTTCATAGTCGCCACAAACAACCTAGTCTTCCTCGTCGCCAACCGTTGACGAGATCTGCTTTCCTTTTGCCATCGATAGTTCCTCTCACCATCGGTCTTTCGCCATTCGACCACCACCGAGAGCCCAGTTCCAATCGCCATTATTGGTCGATTTTGTCTCCACGAGCGACCGTTTCTGTGTTTTTGTTTGACCATTTTCGAAGCCACTGCTGATGGATGCCTATGCTTTAAGTGGAGCTGAAGATATCCACTACAATAAACTTTGTGTGGATTTGGGTGGTATTCCCAATCAGGACGTAATTCTCCGTGATTTTGTTGGAAGAAAGAATTTTGAATAATTTCATATTTGAATTTCGCGTTAAGGTGGAGTTTGTTATAATTGTGACTCGAAATTCAAATTTGGTTGAGATTGTGATTCTTAATTTGATCGTGATTAGAATTTCGAATTTGATTGTGATTATGATGTTGTCAAATTTGATTTTGAGTGAGATTTATCTCATCTAGAGTAATATTCTCATGAATTATTTTCTAATTAGGATATGATTTTTTGTGTACATCTATAGATGATTTTAGATCTATAAATAGGTGCCCAATACTCTAGAATTAGTTGCTATCATTTTAGTGATATTTTGGTGTGGCAATATCACTTTTGTATTAGTAGTTATTTTTTTAATGATATTTTGTTCTTTTTGCCCGTGATTTTTTCAATTTGGGTTTTCCACGTAAAATTATGTGTTCGTGTGTGATTGATGATTTGATCATGATTTGTATTCGATTGAATTTTGTAACACTTGTAATTGTTATCTTGCGATTGTCAAACAGGAATTGACGGTTCACTTTGATGCTCCTGTGGTTTTTGCACACAATGACTTGCTTTCTGGAAATATTATGTTTAATGATGAAGAAGGTACACACAATAGCTTAATGCTGCAATATTTGTTTTACCCTGGTTAGAGAACCACTATATATTCCAGTTTTACTGGTTGTATTCTTGTTCTCACTCCATATCCAAAATGTACAAACCATGCCTTTATTCTTCATGTTGTAAAGTTAAGTTCCTACACCCCATTTTATGTAGGGTTGACCATATACACAGTTCAAAGGAAGCTTTGTTGCTTAAAAGTTTACTAATGCTCCTCTATCTTGTTTGGTTAACTCTCTTTCTGGAATTGGTATCGTGTTTTAGATGTAGATTTGAAGGTGATAAGGTTAACTTACTATATATATATATATAGTTCTATGGTTTCCCGACACAAAGAAACCTTACCAAGACAAAGATGATATATCTGCTCAGATCCACCATGTTGTTCACTTTGGTAGATACATGGTTCCAGAAGGGTAAATGCAAACTTGGAAATGTGGTCCAATGAAAAGGAGAAGTATTAGCCATTAAGTCATCTAATTTAATTACGAATTTAATGTGCAGTATTTATCTGAATTCTGTCAATCTATTTCAATATCAGTGAGTGACTTGATATTGTTGTTGAAATATGGGCTCTAAGAGCATTGATAAATAGTACAAAATTGTGAGGTATGCGTTTCTAAAATTGTGAGGAAAGGTTACATCATAAGATTTTTAGAGTTTTCTAAAACCATCATGATTTTAGAAATGGAATTGTGGGTACATAGAGTTTACTAGTCATTATGATGTATGCCTAAGCTTATATGTCAGGTTCCATAAACATACACATAATGTGTCAAGTCTTTAGCATTGCCTAAGCTTATTAAACATTGAGAAGTAGACAATTTTTGGATGTGAATGCTGTATCGTTATATCAATTGGTACTACTAGTCAATGCACATCATATTGGGTAGAGAGGGTACAAATTGAGCCATATACTATACTGCCATGTGTATTGATATAAAGATGTAATACATAAAATTTGTATTGATACATACTGGTCATTTATAATTTTCTAATTTATTTCACATTTTCTAATTTAAAATAAAATTTTGTAGCATATTAACTAAAATTTGGGTCTAGAATTCATGTAGCCGACCCCACATAGTGGGATAAAGGCTGGATATGTTGTTGTTGTTATATTAACTAAAATTTGGCTCATTTAGGTCGTAAAAGGTGTTCTATGCTCTGTAGCTTTCTTTGATTATGTACATATTCTATTTGATTGAACCTTTAGAACTTAATTCTTTAGTTGTTAGGAAGACAAAAAAATTCTCTATCATGTTTAAAGGGAAACCAAAAGGTCATGGAAAAGAACTACCAAACCATAACGTAAATTTGATTAGCACTTGTTAAAAAATAAATGAGGAATATTGAAAAGATTTATAGTTGTGTTTTTTTGTAAATGCATATGTTTGATACTATTAGGAAATAATTCACCATTGGACAATAGTGAAAATAGGTAATATTATGTTTTGTAGATTAAATTTATTATAAAATTGTGTATGTATATATATATATATATTTAATAATATGATATATAATGATAAATTTGAATAAAACATCAAAATGCATTGATAACTACATAATATACTAATAAGAACCATATGCCATTTGACAGGGAATTGACAGCTATATCTAAAATATAGGTATCTGATTCAATGAATGCAGATGAAAGTAGAATTTGTCCAGTAAACATGAAAAGAAACACCATAACAATTGTTTTTTCTCATTATCTTATTATGATTAGCCACTGTATATTCTCACTTTGCTTATTGACCCCGTCTTTGTTGATTTATAGTTGTGTTTTTTGTAAATGCATATGTTTGATACTATTAGGAAATAATTCACCATTGGACAATAGTGAAAATAGGTAATATTATGTTTTGTAGATTAAATTTATTATAAAATTGTGTATGTATATATATGTATATTTAATAATATGATCTATAATGATAAATTTGAATAAAACATCAAAATGCATTGATAACTACATAATATACTAATAAGAACTATATGCCATTTGACAGGGAATTGACAACTATATCCAAAATATAGGTATCTGATTCAATGAATGCAGATGAAAGTAGAATCTTGTCTAGTAAACATGAAAAGAAACACCATAATAATTGTTTTTTCTCATTATCTTATTTTTTTCCTCATTATCTTATTATGATTAGCCAATGTATATTCTCACTTTGCTTATTGACCCCCGTCTTTGTTGATTGACATCCAGATAAACTCTATTTAATTGATTTTGAGTATGGATCATACAATTACAGAGGTTTTGATATTGGAAATCACTTCAACGAATATGCTGGCTATGATTGTGACTATAGCTTGTATGATATCTTCCTTTCTCTTCCATCCTTTTCTATTATGATAATCATATAATAGACTATTGATTTTTGAACATGGTCTTCATGTAGATATCCAAGTAAAGATGAGCAGCATCATTTCTTCAGGCATTATTTAGAACCTGAAAAACCTTATGCGGTATGTAGATATTCAAACTCGTCCAATTTGCACTGGTTGTGCATTCTCTAAACATAATTCTTGGGTTTCAAATTGAACGAGTGCAAAGTGTAATATTTTCCTCAGTTGCTCTAGATGTGCATTTGCCTAGGTAGAAGAAGTTAAAGCCCCATACTTATATATTATATATAGGGCAAAGGGACTTGTCTTGTTTGTTGCAACTTGATCTTTTTGTTGGGTTGTAAGTGTCCTTATTAGATTCTGACTTCTATTCTATGTTTGTTAGAGGTTAAACAAAGGAAGGATGGAAAATAAAGATAAAGAAGGATGATAAAGTATTTTTTTTTTTTGGTGGGTAAATTACACTCAACACCCTTGAGGTTTGATAAAAAGACAAAGACATCCCCTAACATTTGAGAAATGATAGAGGTTCCTTAACAACTTTAACTATACTTTCCCTCTATCATTACTTCTCAAATGTTAAAAATTTTAAATGACAAAAATATCATCACATTTTTTCTCCCTTTCTCTTTTCTCCTTGTTTGGCAAACTAGCTGGAATCTAGCTCTCTCTCTAGTTTGATGATGGTTCAGCTATCGTTTAACTGGAGAGAGGAAGAGATCGACAAACTATCAAATTTTGGTTAGTTCACCAGACAAAAGAGGATAAAGGGAGATAGAGAGAAAATGCAAGGGTATTTTCATCATATTAACAATGTTAACAATAATAGGGGAAAAGTGTAGTTAAGAGTTATAAATTAGGAGAGGTCAGTGTCATTTTTCAAATGTTAGGGGTGTCTTATCTTTTTATCAAACCTCAGGGGTGCTTTCTTTTTACAAGATAAAGTGAAGAGAAAGCTGCGGGACTTTTGTTTGATATCTAAGTGTTGGTCATTTACGTAGATTTAAAGATTTCTTGTATCTTATATTAAATATTAGATAAGAGTACCTAACTTTAAATATAAATTTTCCTTCCAAAATTTCTTTAATTAAGTGGAGATATAGTTTTTGGTTGAAATAATATTTTCTAAATTCTTTTCTTTTTTCTCCTATCAAATTTACAAAATATGACCTCACCTAGTAGAATGAAAGTTTGTGACTATTGTAAATCTACAAAATATGAGATTTATATATTTTTAAAAATTTTCTTTTATTTACCCTTATATCTGTGTTGACTGGATTTGGTTCAGGTGGCTTTCAGATCTTTCATGAGATATATTACATAAATTAACCAGGCAGTGCTCAATGTAGATATTGGTTGGACATGATGAGTTCAGATTTGATTTTTTTTTTATCAGGTTTTGGAGGTTGATATTTAGAATACTGTGGTCTCTTTGGCTTTCAGATGTTTCATGAAGTTTATTACATAAAGTAACTAGAGAGTGCTAAATGTAGATATTGGTTGGACCTGATGGGGAGTTTAGGTTTGATGCTTTGCTCAAAGTTTTGGAGGACGATATTTATTAGGTTAGTGTTGGTTAATTAACATATAGATTGAAAAAGGTAAGATATGGAAAATATTCGAGATTTTTGTCATTTTTAATGTATTTGTTAAACTTATATGGCGACCATTGAAAAAGAAGTCACATAATTTCTTATCTAACATTTTTTAGATATGATTATCACTCTTCCCTTCAAGATAAACATATTTTGGACCTGACAAATAAGAAGATGCGTATGTCATCCAGTACATTTTAAAAAAAATTGCAGTTTGATAAAAATCTTGAAATGTTTGTAAGTCTTATCTTGACCATTCCATATCTTGGTTTGAAAAACCATTCCATAACTTGGTTTGAAAAATATTTCAACCTTATTTTGATACAATCTTATCTTATTCATTTTAACAAACGCTACCTAATTAGAATATTGCCATTTCTTTTTGCATCTTTAACAATTTAGACACAAGTAATGCATTTTGTTTGTATGTTTGTTTTTTTTGTGTGGCTAAAATAGAAGTAATGCAATTTGTTATCATAGCAAGATTTTTTTTTTCTGCTCGCATGGGCAGCCCAGTTGGTCAAGAAGGGGGGCACAAAGTGCCTTCTGTGGTGAATCTTGGACCAAGACCGATGATCGAGTCTCGCAAGCCGCAGTGTGGGGATATCTCTCTCCAAAGTGAGGGGAGCTCTTTGTGCGCGGTGAGCCCGGGTCTAGCCACTACGTCTGGCTGTGTCACCATGATTAACCTCCCCCCATGTCCTGTCGGGCCGGGTGTCGGGGGCGCCCGGGGTGAACGATTTCACCTTTTGGACCAAGATTACTTGTTTTTCATTGGGTGTCATTCTTGATTGGGCTCAGAGATTAGACGTACCTACCATGTTTATCATTGCAACTAATAAATGAAACAGGCATGGACTTGGCTCTGCCTAATTTCTTTTTTCCTGCTAAGTCTGTATGTCTGTCATCAAATATATATGTCAAAAACAAAGGTACCAAAATGAAAAACAGAAATTTATGATAGCTGTGACTTTATGGTTGCTACTTGGAGTCTAGGACCATCATATTGCATCTGACAGCATTGAATAGAAAGCTCGTATGTTTGCATGTGAGGAAGTTCCTTTAAATGAAGAACTAGTTAAGAAGAGAGAGCTGTTCTTAACCGCAGGTGTCTGACAAAGATATCGAGGCGCTCTACGTTGAGACAAACAGTTACAGGTTAGCTTCACACTTGTATTGGGCATTGTGGGCTCTCATCCAGGTACTTTTCTGTTTTCCAAGCATTGCATTTCAGTTTCCTAAATACAAGAAGAAAAGGGTTTTCTGAAACCTATTTATGCTCAATGTTCACAGGCCAAGATGTCTCCAATAGATTTTGATTATCTCAGCTACTTCTTCCTGCGATACAACGAATATAAGAAGCAGAAGGAGTCCTGCTTCTCACTGGCGCAGTCTTACCTGTCGGGATCTGGGACCCGTTGAAATGACATGGTATACATGAAACTAGCATTCGCTGTATCCAGTACAGTTATAGGCAGACATGCAGCTTCTTTGGTTGTAAAAATTCTTTGTAGCCTTGTAGAAGGAAGAAGCAAAAACAGATTTGAAGCAATAATAGGGGCCTCCGGTTGTAGTACCGCATTCTGTTGTAGCTCTGAGGCTTGTATTCAATAAATAGCAAATTTGCAACATTGTATTCCTTCTTGTTCTGTAACATTCATTTTCCACTAAAAATTTGGTAAAATTTGTAGACCCGACATGGGATATAATGGTGTACTACAGAAGATGTGGTTTTGAATACAAAAGAAAGATTGGTAAGTTAAAATTTGATCATTTATCCAGTTCTCAATCCACTAGAAATTATTCCTTCTGCCAAATTTGCCTTAAACAGCCCCAAGTTAAGGTCCTCAAGCAATGAACCTGATTATCAAGATGTTTCAATGGAACACAAAATGCAGGAATAGGAAGGCATCCACAAGAGCTTTGTTGGTTCAGACAATATGCTTTTCGACCTTCAAGCAACAACTGTGTATCATATGTAATTCTGCAACACTACAACCACAAAAAAAAAAAAAAAACCGAAAGAAGTGTGTTTGTCGATTTAGCACCTTGAGTTGTTCATCCCAGCGATCCAGTCGCCTGGGCAGGTTTCTGACCGTCTGTTGGCCTTTTTTTATCTATGCCATTGTCTTTCAAGCTAGAAGAACCTGACAGTGTATAATGTGACTTCTGGGGCGGTTCCTACCAGCAAGGCTCGACAAGAAGTTGGTGACCAGGGTCTTGAACTGCCCCTTCCCAGAGATGGTTTCCCACAGATGTTCAGCAATGCCACTCCTTGGATCCTCAGATTGAGATTTAGATACATCGACTAGAGATATGCTCATATTGTTGCGGATAATACAGAGTTTTCCATTGAGCGGGACAAGTGCTGCTGCTTCCAAAGCCTTAGAGTTCCCCAAATGCATCTTACTGTCGATATGCTTGCTCCAAGAGTCAGTCTTTTCATCATAAACTCTTAGTTTGCATCCATCTTTACAGTCCAAAGCATAGAGATGCCCGTTCAGGGAAGTGCTTGGGTTTCTCCAGCCAGCAACCATTCCATCGTAAACAGGGCACCAACTATCAGTTTCAGGTTGGTAGACCTCGCTCAAGACCTGCCTGCGAGACCCTGTGCCCTTCAAGAACCACTTGCCCTCGTACACGACCCCAGTGAAGGGCACCATTGCCGTGCTCATATCAGAAATGAAGGACCACCTATTCTTGTTTGGATCATAAACTTCGGCTGATCTCAAGGACCGCTGGATGCCCTCATTCTCACCGCCCGCAACATACAAACAGTTGTTTATGACACAAAAACCAAAGAAGTGACGCCTTCTAAGCATGTCTGGAGCACGGTGCCATTTATTAGTTCGTGCACTATAGAAAATTACTCGTCTCATGGATCCCTTGATAGGGTCTTTGCCCCCGAATAAATAAAGGTGACAACTACTGATAACAGCACATCCAAACCCTAGGGCTTCAGAATACTCTTTTGGGACAGGAGGGAGAGGCTGCAAAAGCTGGTAAATGGGATCAAAAGCATGCCATGAGATTTTTCCATCTCGCTCTCTCTTCATAACGTATATCCATTCTTCTGCTATTCCAAGACTCTTGCGGAGTGAGTAGAAGAAATTACCAACCAAAAGACGGTACCATCTTTTGCAGACTAAGCGGAGCTTGCAATGCTCAATTCTCGGGACTCGTATTAAGCAAGCGACAGCCAGATCATCAGGGAGTCCTGGAAGCAGAGGGGATTGGTTCCGGTTTCTGTCACCCCGTGCTGGCTTTTGCCCAGTTGGATGAATCGATGGCTTGATCCTAGGCTGAAGACATAGCCTCGTGCCAGGAACATATTTCTTCGCTCCAGTAACAGTTTTGAGGCCCGCATCTACTCTACATAAACATGCGGTGGTATCAACCTGAATCAACACAAACCTTGTCAATTTTATTCGTTTACTTGCCCTTTATGCAGAAATGAATGCAACACGTTATGTCTTTTTCAGTGACTGTGACAAGTATCCACATGTTGCATGTATATTTTGGAGCAAATTTTTCTAAATATAGATATCCATGCCAACATGCCAGCATAGAAAAGTAAGGCCAGCTAAATAACCACAAGGCTCATTTGAAATAAACTATCTATAATCACATCAAAATTATCATATCGGAACACAGAATATCCGTGCAAAAGCTATTCTGCTATCCTTGCTTTATAGCTTGTGATCATCTGTTCCAGTTTCTAAGACAGCTTGCAAGGACACTGCAGACTGATGGCAAACAAGAAAGCCCAAAAGGAAACTGTAGATTGAGTGCTACATCTGGATCACAAATGGAAAGCAATATAGGAAGAATCTTCGCAAATTTATGATACACAAACTGCATTAGCCCTTTTTGTTTGGTCAAGTGAGAAGAAGACCAATAGAGGCTTCTATGAAGAGAGTAAATAGAATGGAACAAATATCTAGCAAAAGATGTAGAGGAAGACCAAGAAAAACTTAATGGGAGACACTTTAGTATGATATAAATTATTAAAGTCTTACAGAAGATAAGGCCACAGATAGAAAAAAACTAGCGAGCTAGAATTCATGTGGTTGAGTCGACCCCACACAATGGGATAAAAGTTTGATGTGTTGTTGTCTTCTCATTTCCTTCTAAGACATCAACTTAAAGAATGAATTAGTGCTTTTAAGAGAAAAAAGAAAGAAAGGAAGTTATACAACCATTGTTGTCCGTTCAACAAAATAAAATTCTGCCCATATCTAGAGTTGAAAAAAACTCATTAACTACATCTTAGTATCAAAGGGCATGAGTTAAAAGAAGAAGTCTTGGGGCTCCAATAAAATCTTATAGCCTCTATTTTTGTAACTCAATATAGACAAGTAAAACATGATAATCACAATCAAT
The DNA here is from genome assembly GCF_014633365.1 of Diospyros lotus. Lineage (NCBI taxonomy): Eukaryota > Viridiplantae > Streptophyta > Magnoliopsida > Ericales > Ebenaceae > Diospyros > Diospyros lotus. Next base: position 34,105,415 of record NC_068344.1, read on the forward strand.
AAATAAAACAAGATAATAGTAAGAATTTCATGGAAAATTAATAGAGTCAGTGAGCACAATACACACTCAATAAAGAGTGTTCTAGTTCCAAATATGTTAAGCTACATGATTCCCGGGATTAAATAGGATGGTGACAGAAGCTGGACTTAGTTCATCTGGTTTTCTTATAAATGATTTATAGCAAAAACACCCAGCAGATTTACATCTATAAGAGCACTGTAAAATTGGTTTTTAAATAAATTCAATGATCAGATCATTCATGTTCTGAGATCCAAAACCAATGGGGCTCAAATAATCTCAATTAGTCTCTTCTGTGAACTCAGAGAAAGGAAAACACCATTGCTACATAATTCAAAAATAAAATTGCTTGCAGAAAGAATAATAAAAAAAGCCACTTAAGGCATATGAACAAGCACCCCAACATTTGACCAACATATGCATTAAATTTGAATCACTGAACAAATAGATCATTGATCAAAGCAAGAAAGGAAAACAATAATCTCACCAGAGGCGGCTGAATCATCCTCTCCATTTCTTAAAATCCAACCAACTTCAAAACCCACCTCAAAGTTCAATTACCCAGCACTCTGATCACCATCCTGCAACAACAACATATATGTCACAGACCCATAACTCATTCAACTTAATATCACAACTAAACCACATCCAAGATTGAGCTCTAAAATCAAAATCCAAGCTTACACGTTCAGATGGATTCTGTGTTCAGATTCTTCACGAGCATACCGTGATTCTCCACTGGGAACAACCATTTCAGGACAATCCAAATCCCATCTCAAGCACTAAGAAAACAAAAAACCCTAATTCAAGAATCACAAGTACGGTCCACTTCAGAGACTGATCAAAGTACAAACCCAAGTTTGACAAGTCCTTCAATCCTCAAAACCCATGTCCAAAATAAAAAAGATGAGACAGAACCCTCTCCGAACACCAATTTCTCAGATTGGGAAAGAAACAGAAACAGAAACAGAAACCCAAACCTTGAAGAACACAACCACAAATGCGAGACAAGAAGAAAATAAGTAACAAAAAGCAGCGAAGAAAGAGGAGACAAGAGACCGCCTAAATCACCATTGAAATGCTGAGTGGAGAATAGGGCCCATAACCTCCCAAAGGCAGCACAAGCTACCAAGCGCAAGAGGGTGAGCAAACAAGAGAGAGAGAGAGAGAGAGAGATGCAAGAAAGAAAAGCAAACCTAAACCATTAATGGAAGACAGAGAGGGAGTGAGGACATTAGGTGGTTGGTCGAAATCAAAGAACGAAGCTTGCAAGCTGATTTGGTACTTGAAGATGGCTTTGGCCCTCCCCCTTTGTTCATTTGCCCTCTCTAAGGTAGAGAGAGAAAAGATAAAAGATTTAGAGAGAGAGAGAGAGAGAGAGAGAGAGAGCCCGGGGGGGGGGGGGGGGGGGGGGGGAGAGGTCTTTGAAAATATAAATGTAATGATCAAAGTCTTAAGTTTACTACCTGATTTTTTTAAATTTAATATATATATATAAATTCATAATGTCACAATTAATAAGTCATAAGATTAATATTAAGTGGGTGCAACCAATAAATTAATTTAAATAAAATTGAAATTTAATTTGGCCAAGACATTGTTAGAAAATAAAATCAAGAAAAGAGCAATCTTTAACTTAATATCACAGCACCAGTAGTTTAATGGCCTTCAAACCACTACTTTTTTTAACAGTAAATTATGGTAATATTATTAAATAATAATATATAAATTGCTTATTAAAGATTAATTTAAATAAACATTAATATACCCATCTTTGGAAAATATAAAAATAATGGGTATAAACAATGGACAAAGTACATTGGACAAAGATTCAAACCCAAATTTTGTGGGTCCCACAGCACCTCAATCCCACCAAATGCTCTTCAAAAGCCTGAGAATTTTCCAAGCCTGCGTGTGGACCCACTATATCAGGCTTGACTTGACTTGCATTTTGCATGCCCATGAAGGGTATTTTAGTCCTTCTGCACGTGTGGCCCCACCAAACAGCTTGTTGATTTTCCCTTGGTGATGCTGATTAGAAGGAAGGGGCGGGGCCCTGCCCAGAATGGATGATCAGGATCATGTGGGTGAGGTCGTATCAGTGTGATTTGAACATGATAACACTGCCACCACATCATGATTATCCCTAATTTGCTTCATTTATTGGTGGATATATGTGGCTCAGAGCATTTGGATATCAGTGAATATTTGCCTTTTAAGTGAATGGAAAATATTATATTCAAGTATACATTTGATAGATAATTTTTATAAATTAATATGATAGACATAAATTTGTAATTTTTTTTAAATTAATAATAATTTATAGTTATGAGTAGATTTATTCTTAATTTTAAATATAACTATTATGAATTTGTATAAGATCATCGTAAATTTATATATATTATATCAGTTTGTGAGAATTATTTACTAAATTTGTTCGTGGGTATAATATTTTTTTAAGTTAATTAATTTCCACAATTGAGGTTGATTTTGAGATTGTCGACTCCTTTTCTATTTTTGTATTTTTCTTATTACAGTTCAGTAAATTCTCAAGATTTACTTAAGATTTAATATAATCTAAATTTTATATTCATTATGCATAAAGCAGTCATAAATAAAAAAAAATGAATTTAGAAGTTTGAACAATGATCTATTGCCCACGACATAAACATGTAAGGGCGGGTGTGGGAAATAAGGTGGGGCCCATGCCCAAGCCTGCCCCCTCTCTCTTTACTTTGGACAAATCTTATATTGTTTGACGTAGATAATATAACAATACGCTTAAAAATTTAAGAATATTTCAAATAAGTGATCATGAATTTAATAAAAAGTGATTATCCTATAATTTTTTAATTTTTTTTGTAATTATAAAAAAAATTTAAAAATTACAAATGTCTTGTGCATCTTGGAGACATACCAAAGTGATTACCTCAGTCAGCTAGATTATATTATTATATCTTCAATTTTTTTTTTTTTTTTTTTGGGGGGGGGGGGTTTGTGTTGCAGAAAAGCATGTCTCAAATAAATTATTATACATTAATTTTAGACTAAGTTGATCATTTTATTTTTAAAATAATTAAATAAGGAATTATACTTTAAGAGTTTGAGTTAAATTAGTCATTATATTTAAAAAAAAAAAACACGAAGCAAAAGTGTATAGAGTTTTTCAATTTGAATTTACAATTGCAAAGGTCATTTTATTTTGATTATGAATAGAGTTGATGCTATTAATAAAATTAAAAATTTATTAGATAAGATTAAAAAAATATCTATCGTGATAGCTAATCTAACTTTAAATCTAAAATATAGTCATTTATTTAATATTTTTTAAAATATATTAATTAAAGTAATCCTTAATCTAAAAAGATCCAATCCCACATTAGCCAAAAGCAGCACAATATACTTTGCATCCTTAAAGAAGTACTAAAATGCTTTTGGGGGCATGGTTTCAAGAGAAATTTTGGTTCTAGTGGCTGCCCATTTGGCTCCAAAACCTTTCTTTTTCTGCGACATAATTCAATTGGAGATGATTTGTGTAATATCCCGAGAGTCCAGAGAAATTAGTATATATTGAGGATAGTGTAAGAAAGGAAACAACACCAGCTGGATATCTTCTGGACTGAATGTTGATAAAGAACTCCCAAGTTAAGCTTGCTTAACCTGGGGTAATCTAGGGATAGGTGACCCCTCTGGGAAGTTTGCGTAGGCCCATCAGGGTAAGTTGTTCCAGTTCTTCCTATTGCTTGATTGGGTCGTTACAGGTGGTATTAGAGCCGACCCCCGAGCCTCTGAGCGCGATGGTGGGGCCATCCTCAGCGATGAGGCTGAGTCCCGAGGAGGGGTGTGTAGGCCCTTGTGGGGGGTGCGTGTAGGCACCTTAGGCGAATCCCACATAGGCCATGCAAGGGGGGAGATATGGGACCGGTTGTAAGGTCGCATGACGAGAACATCATGTGTTTAAGGGGGGGATAATGTAATACCCCGAGAGCCCAGAGAAGTTAGTATATATTGAGGATAGTGTAAGAAAGGAAACAACACTAGCTGTATACTTTTTGAACTGAATGTTGGCAAAGAACTCCCAAGTTAAGCGTGCTTAACCTGGGGTAATTCAGGGATGGGTGACTCCTCTGAGAAGTTCGCATAAGCCTATCAAGGTAAGTTGTTCTAATTCTTCCTATCGCTCGATCGGGTCGTTACAATTTGATATTAAGAATGGGTATTAATTTATATATAAAAATCTCTATATCAAACTTTTGTTATATAAAAATTATGTAAGGATATTATATTTCCTAATAATATATAGTTATTTAATAAACCATGTCATTTTAGATAAGATTCGATAAAAAAAATTAGATAATTATACAATAAGCATATTTGAAGTTTGGTACAAGAGACAAAATATTTTTCTAGTTTTAAAAATTACACTAATTACTGTTATTATTTAAAAGTTATATTAGATTACTTGTACTGTTAGATTTATATTACATAAGAGTGTTATTGATATTTTGTATACTTATAACAAGAATTTTGTAATGTCCATTTTATAGATGGGATGCTAGTGTAATTTTTTAAAAAGTGAAATTAAGATACACACTATAATTTAATAAAATACACTATCATTTAATAAAGTCTTAAAGGTGATGAGCATAATTTACTCCAAATATTACATGCAAGTGACTTCACCACTGCAATATTTGAGCATAGTGAAAGTGTGAATATTGCAAGTGTGATTATTGTTACTTCTATTCTAGATAAAAGCTATGTTGTATGAAAACAGAAACGGAAAATGTTTTTGATACGAAACGAAAATACTGAAATGGACATTCTTCTAAAAAAATAAGCATAAATAGAGTTTGAAACGAAAATGAGAAACGTTTCGAAAATGAAAAAACGGCTCATTCGAGAAGTTTCCGTACAACATAAGATAAAAATAAAGTTAAAGAATTCGTATAAACCCTATACAATGAAGAAGAAACCACAAAAATGAATATGCTTAACAGTACTTAAAAAAAAACTTTCTAGTACTTAAAATTTCTTATTAAATTTTGCGAGATTCATAAGAATATGCTTAACAAGTTTTTCTCACAAAATGGCATCATTCATTTCACACCAAAACACCGACTATTTTGGTGCAAAATTCCAAAAGCCATAACTGTGCACAGCAGATGTTGATGAGTTGAGCCTCATCTTTACAGAAAAAGGATCCAATCTTTTTAAGCACTTGGTATTCGTCAAACAGTTGCTCCATTTGGCACATCTCAACGTGGAATGATGGTGCAAAAAGCAAATTACCAAATAGTTCAAAGCACTATAGGGCAAATATGGCCATTCTGCCTTTTCCTTTTAGTGGGAAGATGCTGAAAGATGTCTCCCTCTCTACTGGGGGGGACAAGAGGTGGTTATGGTCTTTGTGGGGATTAAGAAAGTCACTCAAAGGTGGGGCTTGCAATAACTTTGTATCACAATTGCACTAGCACACAAAGAGAGGCAATCAACATGTCCCAAAGCTTTTCAGAACTGGAGCACATTTTCAAATCCCGTCACAGCTTATCAATCACTAATGCGTAAGGGCGTTTTTAATAGACTTTGAGAGTCCGAGAATAAAATTGCCCTTGGACCTAACAGTCTAATTAACACAATGAAGACTTTGGTAAAAATTCATATAGCTAGCCTCTAATGTTCCCTTCATAGTGTTAAATATGTAACTTTTACCTGAAATAAGGTCCCCAAGATGCACTCTGATCTATTGACTCCTTTGCCAAATAGATTCTTCCTTTGCTTTGATGTGGATTTGCCACCACCAATGCAGAAGCCACGTCTTCACCAGTCACTTGTCATCACCAGCTTCAGACATCTCATGTTATATATTCAGATCAATTATTTATACTTATCTTTAAACTAGTCTGCTAAAATATAATTGTAGGGTTCAAACTTCTCTATGGGCATGCCCGCAACACGAATTTTTATGTATTTACTTGAAACGAGTGGTTTGTGAGCTAGTTTGCATGTCCAATAAATTTACTCAATATACACCAAAAGAATAATAGTTGTAGATTCTCATCGTCGGCCATAAAACCCTAATAAGATAGGTGTCAAGATCCAGTGAAATAGATACTTGGCAGGTGTGAAAATTGTCATATATACAAGTTATGATCCAAATGAACAAGTAACAAATGACTGTACAGATACATGTATTGGGCCTTTTGGCTCTAGCTAGTTTCCATCTTATGGGAGACAGCTAATTCCTAAACGGTCAAAACAGTAGGTTTTTCTCAAGACTATCATACATGCAGTATCAGTCGGATTAATGCATCAGATAGAATGCCATGCTGCCACGAATTCTACCAAATACAGCATCTAAGATACAAAACAACTTCCAATCAAAAGAAAACAAAGAAGATACAATAATTCATCAAAGTCTATAACCATGTGTCAATCTCAATCTTAGCCCTCTTAACGGCCAAACAATTAATTTCTTGTTAGTTCTGCATTTATAACATCAAGAAGCTAGAGATTCATACAAAAAGTCGTAATAGAAAAAAGAATGTTACTTCTCGCTTTGAAAGAGTTAAAAAATGATCGTATTTATATGTAACTTTTCTCTTACTTTTCACAAAGAGGTTATTTTTCCAACAATTTTGAGTTTGAACAACTGTTTACTTTTAAAATGCCATGGTCCCGTCACAAGAGGTATATAAGACAGGAATGGTGATCACCATGGTACAACCCAATGAACAATCTTAAGAATTCAATCCACCTCTCTGCACCTTTATCATCAAATTCCTTGACGGCTACAACTACAACCTCAAAATACATTAATTGAGTTTAAATGTCATTAAGTAAAGCTTGATTAGTCTACAATAATTCTACTTAAAAAATAACATCACTCCATACAATCATCTCAAATAAAAGATTAGATGTTATTCCATTTCCATTCTCCCTTGCCATTTGTTGGCTAGGCAACAAATTGTTATTCCATAGGGTGATCGTTGATGTGTTGCTTCCCCTGATTTTTTGGTGGTCCGGGGTTTGCCCTGATCTTTGCTTGTAGCCTTTTTTGGAGTGTTTTGTTCTATATAATTCTTATTTATAGAAAAAAAAAATAGATTGTTAATTAAATTTTCACCGTCCTATATGTAGCATTGAATTTGCTTCACTGATAAGTTAATGATATTCTGAATAGGTTGGTATGATGTATGTGGGCTGGCTTCTACACAAGTTAACGTGATTTTAGCGACCAGGACAATAGCAAACAAAATGGTTACTTCTGTAGTGAGACTATGCATACGAGAAAATGCATAGGCTAGAAGTAGTGTTGGAGTGCGAAGAACTTTGAATTGATTCGAGTTTCTAATCATGGAACTTACCAAGTAAGGTTATTTCTTGGGGTAGGGTTGTCATTTTTTGAGTGGAGTCTTATCTAGTTCATGTGTGCAGGTCGATGTGCATGAACTCGTAGGAGACTAATCTAGCAAACTCTAATGCCCTTGCATTACAAAAAAGTGACTCAATAACTAATTTATAGAATAAATATAGTGTTTTTAGGATAACTATTGTAAGCACCCCTACCCGGATATCCCAACCACCCGGACTACCCGAACGGGAGCACTTACAGAAGAAGAAAGAAGGACACACAAGACCAAAACCACCCTGGCATGCATACACAAAAATAAGAACAGCAGAAGCGAAGCTAAACACATGCATGCACTACGAGTACTCCGCTAGCACAGCGATCACATGATAAATAAATAAATACAGACACCTGTGCCGACATACACGAGAATCGATGAAAGACCTGGCACAATACAAAATAAAAGAGTAAATCATACTCAGACATCAGAGTTGACAATGATTAACGGGACTGCCTGTACACCATACCGACTCTGCCGCTAAAAGCTGACTCCCTTGCCATGGCCCACGCTGCCACTACCTGGAATGATGGAAAACAAAATGAGTCGAGAGACTTAGCAAGCATAAGAAAAGAAAGGCTGAAGGCTGAACATATCCAGAACACTCTCCTCGGAATAAACCCCTAGGTACACACAAGCCATGAGACGCTACAACACAATAGCATAGTGTAATAAAAACATATACCGGTTATTGGGGCCTACACAAGACACACGGCACCCAAGTCCCATACCAACCTACCGCTGCTCTGAGAGGCAACATGTATCTCCAACAAACCTGCGCGCGTTGTCCCAGGTTGGTACTCCCGTCACCCGTCCATGTCAGTACTCCCAACACCCGAGCCATAGGCTCCCTCGGAACGGTACTCCCGTCCGAGAACTAATAACTACAGGTAACCATGCAATGCACATAAAAATGCAATGGCGTAGTGAGCATCAACGTGATACATGACGCCCATATATCCAGGCATCAGGCCATACTCCGCCCACATAGTAGACCACACGCGATGCATATGCCCGTGTTGGATGCAACCTAATCAAACTAGAATGTTCGTGTCCAAGCATACTCAATAAATGAATACCCCAACATGCAACCCGCACCCATGTGCATATCAAATCATGAACAGTAATATAATAAATCTAAACGTGCAGTAAATTACATACTGACAGAGCTAGTCAGCAGTGCTCGGCACCGGTCAACGGCCAGTGACTAGGAGTGTCCACCCGATGGTCCACTTCAGGGCCGTACAATAGTCTACCCCAACGTCACCAACAACCGACCCCTGCCCTACTGCTCGATATCTCTAATCGAACCATAAATAAATCCGAGAAAAATTGTAAATAAACCCGCACGTCTAGGAACCTAGTTCCCAGGCTGGTTCATTCCCAAAAGGAGTGGGGGCGATACAAACCCCCGTAGGCACTCAACGAATAAAACTCTAGAAGTCTCGAATTTATTTAAATTAAAACAAATGAATAATAATTCAACAAATAAGGCTAGGCGCCGAATTAGAGTAAGGGAGATGATAAAATACGAGAAACTACGAAGTCTCTCACGGGAATTAAAGAACACGAGGAGAGGGTTAGGAGATTGCCTGAAAATAGCTGCTTTCAGTCTCTCTTGTGCTCCCGATGCGAATTAAATCATTTCCTAGCAAATAACACAACCGGGACTCAAATTAATTATTTCTAATCGCTCAAAATTTATAATTTAAACATATCACGCTTCTACTAATTTTTACCCACATACTTGATCACTTTCTATGCCGAAAAATCTCAAAATTCTTTTATTTTTCCTTATTTTCCTTTTCTTTTTTTTCTTTCCTTTTTTTTTTTTTTCTTCTTCTTCTTCTCATTTTCTTCCTCCCTGCAACGTCGGCGCCTGCACTCCCTCTTCTCTTTTCTTCTTCCTTATCTTTTTCTTTCTTCTTCTTTTTCCCACGGCCGAACCAGCACAGCCGCCTCTAGCTTCGCCTCCCACGGCCGCGCGTGCCTTCGCTGCTGCTACTGCCTCGCGTCGCCGTCGCTTCGTGTTGCCCATGGCCGAGGCTGGGTGCTCAGCTGCCATGGCCGAGCTCTCGGCCAGCTTCCATGGCCGCCCTGCACCTCGTCTCTCTCTCCCTCTCTCAGTCTCTCCTTCTCTCTCAATCTCGATCTCTCCCTCGCGACCTCTCTCTTCCCTCCTTACTTGGCCGAGCTCTCGGCTCGCCCCTGAGCTCTCTCTCTCCTCTGCTTCTCCATCTCGGCCAAAAGCTTCCATGAGAGACAAAAATATCAAATTTTTTGATGCTTAGTACACGCGCACCGCCACACAAAATTATAATATATTAATTAATTAACTAAATTTAATTTAGGTAAATTTAATTTACACTTTTATTAGTTTTGGGATATTACAACTATGTACTTCTACGTGCCAAATCAAGCAAAAATAGGAAAGGACTTGCCCCCAATACAATGGGGTAGTAGCCCAGCTGCACAAATTAACCATCTATATCTTATTAAAGTGAAAACCAAGATCATTTATTCTACAATTGGATATCGAAACGTAAACTAAAGCTTTAGCCAATGAAAACCTGGTCTTTTGTATCTTTCTATGGGCACTTTCTAGAATTCTTTTCTTCTTTTCCTTTTTGGGGAGGGAGAGGAGAATAGGTTTTCTGTCTAGGAGGATTGTTATTAGGCCAGAGAGAGGATTAATCTCAATAGTAACCAAACAACTAAATCCAAAAACTTAATTTGAAGGATGCAAATTTATGTAACTAACAGATAAGTTGTAGGGGATCTTGCTCTGATCCAAATTGGGTTATTAATAACATTGTGAAAATTGATATTAGAATGGCTACTTCTTGATGCTATTTTACTTTTGTGCCAGGAAATTTAGTAAAAAACCACTACTTGTGGAGTGTGATACCTTGTCAGTAGCATGCAAGATGGTACTATAGAGTGAAGAAATGCAAGGCTGAACTTGGAACATAATTAGTGACCTTGTTATCAACGTGATAAAAAAGTTTCTTATATGCATGCTAATACAATGTGTAGTGAGGACAAGTGTTTAATTTGTCAAGTAAATGGAGGTATGGCTGCGCCAATAATTTCCTAACTTGTGATGATGCGTTCTGTAAAAATCAAGGAAAGCGCCCCAGATGAGCTTATAATGACTATTTTTTGAGTTCTATTACTTAACTCTCAACTAATATTCAAGTTTAAACTAATATTGAAATGTTGTTTTGAAATTGATCAGCTGATACCTCTTGTATCAAATGATGATATGTTGTTGAAATATAACAATATATTTATTTGGCTGAAAATGTCATTGTTTGGCCACTTGAGTTGCAAGGAAAGAAACAGTCAGAGAGAGCGAGAAGATTTCCCTCCAAACATTTCGATATTTAAGTCAAACACTAAAAATTGATGATGAAAATTATATTGAAATTAATATTAAAGACATATAAATTATCTGAAATGAGTGTTTGCCTATTTATAAAAAGGTATAGAATAATTGTAAGTAGTTCGGGATTATGATTTTTACAGATAATGTCTATCTTGATCTTTCTTAATAGGATTATGATTCTTTTATATATAGCGTTTATGCTCATATTTTGAAATTATTTTATAATTAGAATTCTTTATAAATGATTGTTTATCTTTTTTATGAAATCTTTAAAGAGACTTTTGAATGTTAAAATTATTTAATTTACGTATTATACGGGACCCTTTTTCGGAAAAATACTTTGGTAGCGGTGTCGTCCAAGGGGAACGAAGAAGCCCTCTGCGGAGCTTGGCCCCTGTAGCTGGTCCGCGGGCGCTGCCTCCGTGGCCGTGCGACAAGGCCGCGGGGGCTATCCCACGCGGCTGCTATCGAGGCAGGGTTGTGGGGCCGTCCATGTGGCTGGGCTGCGGGCGTAGTCCTAGCTGCGGGGGCGCCCGCACTGCTGGGCCGTGGTGGTTGCCCCACTCAACCATTCGCGCCTGGGTGTTTTTCGTGGGGCCTTCTGCGGCCTTTTTTGCTGGCCTGTGGGCTGTATCAGCCACTTGTTGCGGATCTTCTGTAGCCCTCTATTGCTGGGTTGTCCCAATTAAGTTACGTTGATCTATTTATTAATTTATTATTGCCCTCTATTGCTGGCTTGTCTTGATTAAGCTGTGTTGATCTATTTATTACTTTATGTTCTTACGTTTTTTCTTATGACACATTAGATGGTATTTAGGAATTCATTTTTTATAAAGGTGATGCATTCTCAATTTTTGTTCGAAAAATAGTTGGGAGTTGACAGTTTGCTTTTACATCAATACCTTGTACAAGTATTTTGATCTAAATTTAGGAGAGACTTTATGAATTAACGGTTATTGGTCTTGCATGAATATTCTAGTTACCCCGGAGGTGGCTACACAACAGTGAGCTTTACATAACTAGAGCTAGCATAATCCTTGGGGCTTTCTCTACTTTGTTGATTGCAGTTGGTGCTTGTTTTCAGGCTGAGGGGTTTTCTTTATCTTGTTGTTCATCTTTTGACCCTTTGCTTATGATAGTTGTACATACTTGTTTTGGATTTCTTTTATTTTTCTTCCCTTCATGTTTTTTCAGTTGCTTGGTAGTTGTTTAATAATTTTGCCTCCTTATTTTGTTACGAGACTTGGGGTATCCCCTGGTTAAAACAGTAGACATTTTTCGATTCTTTCGATTAATGCAATTCTTATTTACATAAAAAAAAGAAACCTTGTAAACTGCCTTGGTTAATTTTTTGTGTGCCTACAACTCAAGCATTTGAAACTACATATATGCTTGTTCAATCCCCCTCCTAGATTCGAAGGATTTAACAAGCTGTTTTCCTTGGAATTACGCAGTGTTCTCGTACTTTTGAGTCAAAAATTGATAATTAAATACTTTTATGTTTAATTTTAAGAAAAAATTTAAAAAATAAAATAAAAAATAGGTTCCTGTTGCCCAGATAAACATTTAAGAGGGGTGAGTTGGGTTTTTAAAAAATATTTAACTATTGCTTTATGTTACACAATCTTTTTAATGTAATCTTTTATCTTGAGATTACAATAAATGTGGATATAGGTGAAGCATGTAATTATAAGATAGGAAAATTTTATAGAGGTTTAGCTTTATAAAGAGCTTAATCCTCTATCTCAAGACTGAGCTTGAGGTTCCATTAGGAAGATAATAACTCTAATTTTTAATTGGAGCTAGAATTAACAGAAAATGCCTTGCTTAAGTATAAATAAAACACTAACTTACACTAGCACATACAATCTCCTGACATACAAATGAGTAAACAACAAACTTACAATCAAGAGCTTAAATCAAACAAGTAATTAGCAACAACAACAAATTGTTCACTAGTACTTGAACTCTCTTGCTTGAATGCTCTCCACAATTTGTTTACCAACACATTATGAACAGTTGATTCTTCTTATATGGTGATAAAAAAAAAAATGTTATAGACATAAAGAGAAGATAAAAAGTTTGATGGCTTTTAAATCACTTTAGCTTTTTCAACCTTATGATCATCAATTTGTTTCAGTAGTTGTTGGGATCAAAGTAAGCATAAGAATGCTTTGTACATAAGGTCAAACTGATAAAGATGGGGAGACAACCTGAGCCATAATTGTGCATAAGCTTTATGAAGGCAAAAAATAACATATGTGTTAGAGCAAATCAGAATCTTCAAAAAAGTTAACTAAAAGTAACTTTATTTTAACATCTGATAAGGTACAAGGGAATACCATAGAATATACCTCTTGGTGTGCACAAACAAAAATACATAAAGAAAGGAAAACATAGGTGATCGCTTAATTTCAGTCGACTGAAGTTATATCTTCGATCGATTGAAGTTCAAACGTCAATCATCTAGTTCGCTTAAGTCAACTGAAAATAATTCTTCAATTGACTGATGTTGTCCAAAGATTCTAGGCATAAAGTTTAGTCGACTCACCAGAGGATGAAAATTTAAACTTTCTAATCAATTTAGGTCGATTGAAGGTGATCTTTGGTTGACTTAAGTTACACGTAGACAAATACATACTCTCTATATTATTTCGTTCAACCAATGCACAACTTAGGTCGATCGAAGATTCCAGAATACGTGAGAAATATGGAGTATGCAAATACAAATGTGTACAATATCTTGAGCATAAGTTTTTATAGTAATCAAAATCATTTTTGTAATTATTTGGGAGATAAATTTTTATGAGCATCAGAATCATTTTATTTTAACATCCGAGCATAACAGTTCCAAGTTCCAACAGCCAAACGCGATTGCTTTTGTGTGGTATGAAAGGCGCAGTACAAACCAGTCTTGGACTTTCATTATTGGGCCTCGAATGATTTGGGCCACATTTGAACTTGGGCCTTTATGGCCCGGACTGAATGCTATGCTTGTAATATTGGATTTTTTTTTTTAAAAAAATTGTTATACTGGATATTAGAACTATTATCTCCACACCACAAAACCAACAATTGATCAAAAAAAATATATAAATGATAAATAAAATTAATGCTGAGAAAAAAAGTTTTTTTAAAGTGATTTTTGTAAAAATAATTTTTATAACGAGAGAATTTTTACAATAAACAATTTAATTAGTAATCATTAGCCTTTTCTTTGTATGATTGGTAGCTTGGCAAGTCCAATTCTAACTCTTTGACTTAGAAAGGGCTTGTGTCTTAAAAGAGAAGCACTTTCAATTTTGTCTTGTATGTGTGGTTGTCTAAGCCAAAAGTCATTTTCCGCAAGGACCCTTGAGAGCCAAAAGCCATTTTGCATTCGTGCTTAGACGAGGGACCTTTCTTTGTGGACTTTTAAGACAAAGGAGAAAATAGGACCCCCAATGTTTTATATGTATAATTATAATCATTTTTTTGACACACTTAAATGTTAAGGTTTGTTTGATAATATGAAAATTTTATAGAAAATGTAGGAATTGAATTCTATCTTTATTATTTAACATATTATATTTTATATGAAATTGAATTTTATAGTATAACTATTAGAGTGTGTTTGATTGTATACATTTTTCATGGAAAATATGTAATTATTACACATTTTCTATGAAAAACAATCAAACACTCTTAATTTTTTCATGGAAAAATATGTATGGTATAACCATTTAAACCTTATTTCCATGAAATTTATTTTTCAAGGGGGTGAGATGGTTTTTGTTTTCTAGACAATATTACCTAGAATTAAATTCTAGGTAATGCAATCAAACACACATTTAGAGTGTGTTTGATTGCACACATTTTTCATGAAAAATATGTAATTATTATACATTTTCTATGAAAAATAATCAAACACTCTAAATTTTTCTATGGAAAAATATGTATGGTACAACCGTTTAAAGGTTTTTTCCATGGAATTCATTTTTCAAGGGGGTGAGATGATTTTTATTTTCTAGGATTCTAGGTAATATTGCCCAGAAAACAAAAACTATCCCACCTCGACGTCATTGGAAAATGAATTCCATGGAAATAAGTTTTAAATGCTTGTACCATACATATTTTTTCATAGAAAAATTAAGAGTGTTTGATTGTTTTTCATAGAAAATGTGTAATAATTACATATTTTCTATAATAAATATGTGCAATCAAACACACTTTTAAAGTATACTTTGACGTATTTTTCATGAAAAATTCTATTTAATAAAGGGTGATTTTTATTTTCCATGTAAATTAAAAAATATTTTTTTTTTCTAACTAAATGCTATCAAACACATTTGTGTTTGATTTGAGTTATTTTCTATGAAAAATATCATATCAATGAAATTTTTTTCATACTTACATGTTTGATTGTTTAATATTTTTCATGGAAAATATTAATGGTACAACACATTGAAGCATATTTTGACTTATTTTTCATAGAAAATTGCAACTAGTGAAAGTGAGAATTATTTTTCATAGAAATAAAAAATATTTTTCTTTTCCATCTTTTACTAATCAAACACACTATTACATTTCTTTGTTTTTCTAGCCGTCAAGTTAAGAAATATATAACACCCGAACAAAGGTCCAATATAATTGGTGTAGCTTGAAGTAGAGCTTAAAGACTAAAAAGAAAATATGATGACAATGTTTAGTTTCTATCACTTTTTGACACTCTTAAATTCTATCTTTTTTTGTCTTTTTAGTCATCAAGTTAAGAAATATACAACAAGACTAAAGGTAACCCGACTAAGGGTTCATTTTTTATGAAAAATAATTAAATATTCTTAATTTTTCTATGAAAAAATATGTATCGTACAAGCATTTAAAATTTCTTTCCATGAAATTTATTTTTCAAGGGGATGTGGTGGTTTTTATTTTCTAGGCAATATTACCTAGAATTAAATTCTAGGTAAAACAATCAAACACACTTTTAGTGTAGCTTGAAATAGGGCTTAAACTTTAAGTTAATTTATTGATGTTTTTGAAAAATTTACTTATGAAAAGATTGTAGAGCAGATGCTACAATAATATTAAAAATTGCTTAATGATGAGTTTTTTTTGACATTTCAAAAAACCAAAAGCTTATTTGTAAATGATCCAAATCATAAAGGGTTTGGATGTAAATTTGGTGTTTTTAAAAGCGTTAATAGTGCCCAATGCAACTTAAATTTAAGTACTACATATGGGGCAATCTAATATAATTTTTTAATATTCTATATTTTACCCAAACCTAAGGGATAATTACACATTATACCCATGATGTTTAGTATAAAAACATTGAATACCCTTCACTGTCTACAATTACTTTGACTACCTATATTATTTAAAAGTTATGTCATATTATCACTTGAGGTTGAATTTATGTTACTACAGATATCATGAAGTTTTATAAAATTACACAAATTTCTTAACAATTTTTGGACTGATAAAGAATTAGTATAATTTCTAAAATACAGGGAGTACCCATTATAATTTAATAAAATTTGAGTGCTATTCCTTCCGGTTCAAAAGAATGGTCGGACGTGGACTTGTAGCGACAGGGAACGGTTTCCGGTGATTGACCCGTTAGAGGTTGACTGACATCTACAAGCACTTCGATACTAAAGTAAGTAAGAGAATAAATTGACAGAATATTTGTAGAATAGAAAAAAACATACATTAACTTTTGATAGAACTGGTTTATATAAAATGATGAGAGGTTATTTTACATGCATGCTTGCATCTGGTGTTGTAGGATGATGGGATTGAATATTCGACGCCGACGGAACTCCCTAACAGTGGCATGGTGGTGACGGGATCCTCATTAAATGTGGATTGGATGTGATCTGTCATTAATGAGAATGAGATTTAGAACAAGTGCAGAAATATCCAGCGTGCGACAGTAATAATGTTGTTACAGACTGGCATAAAGCCAAGATCGAGTCAAGGTTAGGCTAAGATTGATTGGGTTATGGACAGATGGTCGGGATTGGCCATGGGACAAGTGTCGAGATTGGGCTGGTACAGTCCAAGTACCAAGTGTAATTTGCCCTTGGAACAATTCTCCACAAACTTAAGAGCTAACTTGCAATTGTTAACCATGTTATTATAATGCTAGGGTACGATTTTTTGGGTGCAGGTTAACACCATTTCTTCAAACTTATATTCATAGAGATAAGCAGAGTTGATTATAGCCAATTAATTACGTTACTTTTATATGCAACGGGTGAGATTTGGCTTCATTGGTATAAATTAAATATATCCAGATTGCCAACTCATCAATATGAAATATAAGCGTTGTCTTGAGCAAAATTAAACTATATATGAAGCTACACGAAACCTTAATTTACTCGAATACTAATCTTTTTCTAGTGACAATTTGATAAAGATTAATAATTAACTGTACATATAAAATGAACTAATATTCGAATGGCCAATATATATATATGATCGAGGGTCACCCAAATTTTTAAATCTGCTCCTGTATGTTATACGTAGATGAATGTTACTGTGTATTTGATAGCATTTAGTTGGAAAAGAAAACATTTTTTAACTTATATGGAAAACAAAAATCATCTCCTCTTTAGATGGAATTTTTTTATGGAAAAGAGCTAAAAGTATGCTTTAATGATTGTATCATGGAATTGAATTCCATGAAAAATATAGTGTTTCAAACACTAAAAATGCAATTCAATTCCTTGAATGTGACATTTTCTATACATTTTGCATGTTAATAATATTTAGTTGGAAAAGAAAGTATTTCCAACTTACATGAAAAATAAAAATCATCTCTCCCTGGATGGAATTTTTTATAGGAAAGAGCCAAAAATATGTTTTAATGGTTGTATCATGGAATTAAATTTTATAAAAAATATAATATATCAAATATCAAAGATAAAATTCAATTATTTGGATGTAACATTTTTTATACATTTTTCATAATATCAAAGACACCCTTAATCTAATTGCATACAGCTTATTAAACTATATATTATGGATTGGCTAATGTTTGGCGTTCAATTATTGTCATGACTTTGTCCCGTCAGGACTTAACGTGTCTCTCTCATGGTAATATATTATGGATTGGCTAATATATGTACTTTTTGATAATATTGAAATTAAGGTACAAGAGGGAGATGGAGCTAGACCAATATAAATAACATAAATAACAAATGACAAAACAATAATGTAAGATGACGATATTGACTACAAACATATAAGACATCGACTTAATCGAAAAAATAGATGTTTGAATGAAAGTGAAAGAAGTAATTATAAGAATTTTTTTTCGTATAGATTACCAAAGTGTAGTTCGAAAGGTTTAGTTAGGAGCGAGGAAATGATGTTGGAGAGTTGCAATCGAGTTAAAGGCAAGCAAATGACCTGAAAAGTTCGAAGGTCGTAGGGTTTTTTTTTTTTTTAAATGTCACTTATTAGAATAAGTGAGAAAAACTGATCTTAAAAAATAGATAACAGAGAAAAACATAAAACCTAAAACAATAATTCTATCCTCAACCACATCTTCCATGAGAGTTGAAATTAAATCAAGAAAACAAATGCATCTCCAACATATCGTTGTTGATCAAGAGGGTTCAAAATGGTCACTAGCCTTCCAATGGGACGAAGAGGGGCATGGCCTAAAATTGTTAATATTTGTTCCGTCATTTAAGGTGAAAATTTTAGACATTAATTGGCATGTTTCAACTGAGACTGCATTTAGATCAGTCTCTTAAAGACTTATTACTCTTTTGGAGAGTACCCGTACGTCAAAATGAAACTTACTAGAAGTTCTCTGGGAAACCTAGCCAAGAGGGTCTCTCGGCCTTTTGTAGTTTCCCTTTTTATCCCTTGGGTTTATTTGTTCTTGGACTTTAATATGTTTGCAGGTAAGTCATGGTCCAAGACATATTAATTGCTCTCCACTTTTTTCTCTAGATTTCTTGGTGAGAAGAGTAGCTTTTGCTATCGACTTTTTCTTTTTGAGAGACTTTCTCGGGATTGCCCTTTCCTAGGATTCACTGGTTGTATTAGCATCAAAGATTTTATTTGAATAATCAAACTTACAAGTGCAATATCAAAGACTCGAATAATTTTGATAAATAAAAAAAAATATTATACCTGTAAATAATTTTATTAAATAATTTTTATAAATTGACGTAACACATACAAATTCATAATAATTTTATTTAAAATTAACAATAAATCTACTTACTATTACGAGTTATTGCTAATTTTAAATAGAATTATTATAAATTTGTGTGCCATCTCAATTTATAAAAAATATTTTTAAAATTTATTTAAATATAAAATTTAATATAAATATTGATATGTGTGCGTGGACTGTCACTTATAAAAATTATGAGGCCTTTCAATCATGCAATTGTACCCAGTTGGATTGCATGATAGTGTACCTAATCTTTGGATCATGCTAAGGGTAATTAGGGACGTACATATTGCACGACAAAAGTCATTTAATTTCTTAAAAAAGGTAGATATTTTAAATGAAAAATATATTAGCATGATGATTCAAGTATTCAAGCAAGTGCGACTCCATCATCAAGAGTTGTTGATCAAATAATTAACTTGTTTGTCTAAAACTATTAGTTACTTCTATTGGGTGCTAATAAATGCATTATATTGTAAAATATTTTATCATCTAATAAAAATATTCATAGTTAAAACCCATAAAACATTCGTTAATAAAAAAGAATAAGAGTATGTACATATTTTTCGTTATTCTTCTTAAAATTGATATTCATATTCGCTTAAAATAATATATTAATATCTTGAAATAGTGTAAATAATTCACTACACACGTATAAAAATTTGGATTATTGTAAGGTTGTGGATTCAAGTATGTCTCCGTATAGGTGTTGATAATTTATGTATATTCAAGGGATCAGACCATAAGCTTTGACTTGGCCTACGACTCATCTGTTCATCATTTCAAACTAAGAGATGTGGCAAGTTGTGAGTTTTAGAGATAGTGGAATAATTCATGGTATAAAACACCATCGTTATGCCAAGCAAAATAATAATAATAAAAAAATACATGCAGATAGAATTTGGTTAGGACTCGAGGCTTGTACTCATGCCCTGTTATAATACTCGATGCAAATTATTTTCTTCTCATCGATCGAAAACTTTAAATTTGTGCACTGCTGGCTCCTAATGATCTGAATTTGTCAAAATTACAGTTCCTAAGGTTGTGTTCTTTTTGCTGTTTTCAAGTGATTTTTAGTTTTTAATTTTTTAAAATAATAAAAATGAGTTCTTTTTACTATTTTAAAAAATATATTTTTGAAAATAAAAAAAATTATAAAGAAAACTCAAAACAACAAAAAGTTGTTTTGAGTGTTTTCATCTAAAACAAACTCTAAAATCAAAACAACTTTATTTATTTATATTTTATTATTATAATGAGAAAAAATATTACAAAATTCATTAACTATCAAATGTATATATTTTTTTAATAATATATTAACATTAAATATTTCTAATTTACTGAATTATCAAATTTATTGAATAAAATATTATTAATTTTTTTTTCAAAATTTTAAAAAGAACGTTTTTTTTTAATTTTCTGTTTTGAGAAATAATTTTTTAAAATGACAAAGAGAATGTGTTTTCAATTTTCTAAAAACAGACTACAAAAATAGAAAACTAAAAATGAATTCAAAATTCAAAACTAAAACTTAAAAAACAAAGGGAACATAGCCTAAACTTGCCCAAAATATAGTTTAATAATAGTAATTAAGTTTGGAGGATAACGTATCATCAAATCAACTAATTAAGCCAGCTTTCGTTGATGAAACGTGGAACATTCTAGCTGGCAATTAAAGCATATATATCTGATTACGATACCGCGTAACTAGTGACATTATTATATAATTTGTCAAAGAAAGAAATAAGATGTTCAAAGGGATGAGATTTTGAATCTTTGATCATCATCATCATCATCATCATCATCATGGATGTGGGATCTACGTGTCACAGACATCAACATTAATTGGAAACCTCAACAACTACACGAAATAGATGGAGATCCAGTTGGAGAACCAGTCAGCATCCCATCCCCCCTTCTCTCTCTCTCTCTCTCTCTCCATATATATGTATATGTATATATATTAGTGCCATGCAGAAGCATAAACATACAACTCTCCTCCTTTTGGGTGACCATTAATCTAATTGTTTCCTTCACGATCTAATTTATTGTTCTTTGAATATTCTCTGTGTTTCATTGGATTCTTCCGTCAATTATTTGTTGGGATCAAAGAAGACGATGATGAAGAGGGATAATCCACTGCCCTTGAAATCCTTGAACCACATCTCGGTGGTGTGTCGATCGGTTGAGAGATCCCTCGATTTCTATCAGAACGTTCTTGGATTCTTCCCTATTCGGAGGCCTAATTCCTTCGATTTTAATGGAGCCTGGTACTTATACATAATCTTTTGACATCTTTTCTTTTCTTTCTATTCCCTTCCCACATAAATTTTATCCACATCCTGATCTATTATTCTTAGATATGATATGAATTACGATCAAGGCCTTATAAAAAATTAAGATCGTTAATAGAAATGAATGAGAAACATGAGTTATGATATATTACTGTTGTATCTAGCTATTCTCCCAATCTTTGTGAAGCTTTACATGTATATATCTATATATGTCTGTATTATACATGCGCAGGTTATACAGCTATGGCATTGGCATTCATCTGTTGCAATCTGAACACCCGGACAACATGCCCAAGATTAACCAGATCAATCCCAAGGATAATCACATTTCTTTCCAAGTAACCCCCCCGCTCTCTCTCTCTCTCTCTCTATATATACATCATTTTCTCAACGATGTCAAGGACAATTGTTCATGTACATGGCTTTTCTAGTAGCATTTTGATCATAAAAGAACAATCTTATCAAAGATTAAATTTGTATCTGAATATATAGAAAAATGATATTTTTATTATACTCGACAATCGTAACATTTGAAGTAAAATGTACAGAGGGAGATCCCTTATTTTTAATAATTTTGAAGTAGAGGCCGCAATTTACTCGTTAAAATATGTGAAATGACGAAATTGGCCTCGGTGGGGGGGCATGAATTGAATATGCAGTGCGAGAGCATGGCGGCGGTGGAGAAGAAGCTGAAGGAGATGGAGATCAGGTACGTGAAGAGCAGGGTGGAGGAGGGTGGAATCTACGTCGATCAGCTCTTCTTCCACGATCCCGACGGCTCCATGATCGAGATCTGCAACTGCGACAACTTGCCAGTGGTCCCTCTAGCCGGCGACCAGTCCGCCGCTCAGTCCTGTTCGCTCATCAACTGCAGCGTCCAGAAGCAGCAGCAGCAGCAGATCAGACAATTGATATAGATATCATCAAATGGTTTGATCTGGGTACCGTTGAATAGCTTCAGTGTTGGTCATGATGATGATGATGTGCTTGAACGGTGGAGATCCAAGTGTTCAGTTGTTTCCTTCTGAGCATAAAAATGCATATGTGTGTTATCTTCAATGTTGTATTGATTTTTAGTTTTTTTTTTTGTGCCCATTTCAATTCAAGAAAAGAGGTTTTGTATTCTCCCGTGCTGCATCTGAATGGGAGCGTTTCAATTTTTTTTTTTGAAATTTGAAATAATATACATTAAAAAATGACAACACATGCATATTAATGGTAACCAAAAGTCATAGCACATAGAGATAGAGATAGAGATAGAGATAGCGAGAGAACTTATCGCATATATTCAAATTACGCTGTTGGGGGAGAGAGACTTTCTAGTGAATCGAGTTTGAGTCGAGACAGCTACAAAAGACTCTTTTTAGAACAAAATTATGCAAACCTGCAGATCATTTGGTCAAAGATGACAATATATATCTCGTTATGAGATGAAATCAAAACTTTTAACTGCATCACACAGGTATGTATAATAAGGAAAAAGGAAGAATTAGGAGCTCCCTTCAGTCCAAAATAAAAAAAAGGGTTCCTTTCAAGTGGGATCCCTTTTGATTTGGGCTGCATGGAACTCCTATTTCTGCAATTTTCAAGCTGAGATATTGTGTGAAGAAGAAAGAGGAGAGGAAGAGATCGAGATGAACAAACACAAGAGAGGAAGTAACAAGAAGAGATGGTGATATTAATTAATAACAACTGCGCTATTTGTACATATATATATAGTGGATTGGAACTTGACTGCTGTCTCCAAATTGAAGTTTCTAAGAAAGAGCTTTAATTTGCTTGCTGTCTTCCACAGGACTCTACAAGCTTTAGCCAGTTAGGGCATGCTTGTGATATGATTGGACATGGCCAGATGACTTGGATTATTCTTTTGTGTTTGGCTGTTTATGCTTTTAAATATTAATTTTCTTCAAGAATTAAATAAGCTTAGGAAAACTTATGATCTAATTAATGAATTGGTGTTAGCAACTATTAATTACTTAAAAAAGGACAGACTTTTAAAAAAAAAAATCTCCGGGCAGTGTAGACGATCCACTGCATATATTTGGAAGGTTGAGATATCGTGAGCGCAAACTTTTTTGTTTTTGTTTTAATTAAAACAATAAAAAATGAAAAATTAACCTCTCTGGATTGTGTAGTGCCCCTACAAACATTATGATAACAAAATAAAGATTACCAAAGTTCCCATATCTTCTTAGTTTTGAAAACAACAAAAACAAGAAAACAAAAGGCTAAAGACGTCCATCAATTAAACATCCCCCATTCATCTCTTGGCTAATCCATTGATGTGAACAAAACCCCTCAATTTCTAAGCTTGTTTTTAAGATTCCAAGCTATAAATTAATGACATGATATTTAAGATGCATGAATATGTTTCCAAATTGATCTCTTTAATTAGTGCACAAATTTTTCCCATTATGTGCAAGATTGGATCCTACCTAGGGTTTGGGTCTATATTTGTGGTAGTGGTCCTTCAACTTAAAGTTGTCTTCAAATTTCTACCTCTCTATTGTTTTTCCTTTTAGGACATGTGAAAGCAGTAAACCATGTTGTTGTTCTTGTGCGTCACGTGAAGGAATAAGGAAAGCATTTTATGCTTTCAATTCCTAGATAGAATGGCTCCTTGTCTTTTTCTGTTTTTTAGGGCATTTGACAACTCTCCTTAATCTTAAAGGTAATGCTATATAAATGAAAATATTTTGGTACCAAAATTTCATATATTAAATGAGTTAGGTGATCTTTTGTCTTTATTCATAGAGGTTAGGTTCAAATCTAATGATAATTTATGTTGACGTAAGTAGTTTAGCATTTTTGAATTTCTTAGTTGGGAGACGTCGTTTATATTTGGAGGATAAATGTCATACGGGTCAGATCCATAACTCGATTACACAAA
Organism: Diospyros lotus; assembly: GCF_014633365.1. NCBI lineage: Eukaryota > Viridiplantae > Streptophyta > Magnoliopsida > Ericales > Ebenaceae > Diospyros > Diospyros lotus. The sequence goes on from NC_068344.1 coordinate 34,129,596, forward strand.
TAAAGTCAAAATTAATCTACAAAATAAGAATTTATTAACATTAATTTTATGCTCAATTACAAACCCTATATAATATGAGATAAGTAGATCGAGATATCAAAAATATCAAATAAGACAAAATTTAATAATACTAGATAAGATAATAGATTGCTAATACCAAATAAAATTAATGGCACCTAAATCATGTCTCACAAGGCATGAGTTGCCCTATTAATCCTTTAAGACTTGGTCCTAACATCTTGGCCTTCAACGTCTATATGCAACAAAATATTAAATCACTATAATATAAGGGCAGGAAAGATAGCTTTTGAATCATCAGTTCCCATGCATCGCTAAAATAAGAAAAAATATTGAGAGTCGGGGAGATTTACCGAGCACCTTACCGTAAAAGAGCAAAAAGATAAAATTTGTAATACTCGGGAATAATTTGAGGATAAAAATGATATTTGATAAAGGGCATAAATGGAATTTTGAAAAAAATAAGACTATAGGGTACACTAACACAGTTTTGGACAACCGAATTAGTCGGAGGGAGTACCCCAAACCCTAGATAGCCAAGGAAAATGGTATAGTATCATCGAGTAAAATAAATTATGATTTTTAGTGATGAAAGAAATGAGATCGGGAATAGTTTTCGGTACAACAAAAATATAGCTGCCAATTAGGTCGTATTACCAAATTGTTATAGACGATATCCAAAAAATCAACGGAGTGTGTCTAGAACTAATATTTGATGTATAGAACAACCCTTAAGTGGTTTCAGGTTGAATTAAGTGGATTTGAAGTCAAAACGATCAATCGGGCCTAAGTGTAATTTTCTAAATTTGCCCGAGGGAAGTCAAAATGGTAATTTTCCAAAATTTTCAAGGGAGAAATGAGAAGTACTAATTTGGTGGGTCTTAGTGGTATAGTTGGATAATTAAGGGGCTTGAGGATAAGGGCTAAAATATAAAAGGAAGTTGAAGGGGCCAAAATGCAATTTTTGAAAAATTGCCAAAGCATGGTAGATCTGGCCGCGGATTTGGCCGGAAAATCTGAAATATTGGCGGCCAAGTTTCATCAGGGCATGGGCAAGGACAGCCTAGGAGGCGTGTGAGAAGAGATTTGGCCGGAAACCAGCCACGTGGGGGTCGAATTTGGCCTATAAATATCAAGGGTTTTTGGCCGAATTTGGAGCATAAAATTGCTCGGTTTTGAGGAAAAATCAAGGGAAGCCAATAAGGGGCTTTTGATCCTTGAGGAATGAGGATCATTTTTGGAGATTTTGGGAATTTTTGGAGTAGTATAGAGGGTGTTTTCGCATATATATACATTCGGCCGTATATATATATACATATTGCGTGAAGTTTCAAATCGGGTTGTAGAGTGATCGATCGAGGAATCTAATAAGGGGCTTTTGGTCGCAAGGCTATGAGTAGAAAATCTAAAAAGTTTTGTGTCAATCAGAGTTCGAATCGAATGCCAATTTGACTCCCCAGAGTTCGGTGGCGAGATAGCTTCGGCCGACTGTTTTCGGTCAAATCGAAAGGCTTCCGGTGGTTTTTTCCGAGCAAGATAGGTACCATTGGGATCGACTAAGGGAGAGGAACAGCCTGGTGTCATCGCTTCAATTTTTCGGTGTGTCGTCGCCGGAGAAGATGATCAGAGGTATTTTTTTATATTTTTTTAAATTTTGAAAATATTAAAAATTCGATAAAAAATATAATTAAAGGAATTAAAATTCTGAAAAAATATCAAGAAATTCAAGGAAAAGGAATATTTTATTTTGATGAATTTTTATCTTGGAAATTTCTTGAGGAGATAATTAATTTGGATTTTTGAAAGGAAAGGTAAATAGAAAATAAATAGGAGGAATTTTTATAAAATTATTAGAAAATTAAAAAAGAATAAGGAATTTATTTTATGAATTTTGGTGATTTTTCTTGAAGTATATTCGAAGGAAATCAATGAGAAATAAATTTTTTCAAGGAAAAGTAATTATGGAAATTTGAGAAAATAAGAGAAAAATCTGGAAAATTTCCATAAAATTCCATAGGCTTATAAATATTGTTTTATGAATTTTTGTGAAGAAAAATTTAGAAAAAAATGCTTGAAGTGGTATTTACTTGAAATTATTGAGAGAAAAATAGAAAGAAATTAGAGAAAAATAATGAGAAAATAGATATTAATTTTCCTTTGAATGCATGTGATGTCCAGGGTATCGTTGAGGCTCGAATTTGAACTATAGAACGCCTGGCACGAGAATCGAGGTCAATCGGGCACGCATTTTCGAGGAATTTTGAATTTAGCCCAAGGTGAGTGGTTCTACCCGAAAAGACTTTAAGTGACATGTGAATGGTTTACTGTGAGTGTTCATCCCTATGGCTTGGTTTATTGTGATGGATTGTCCAAACAGGTTATTTACACATGCATTAAATTTCGTACGGTAAATTGCATATATCAAAATGTTGATTTTAAGTTATGCATGTTATGATTTTCAACATTGGCTTGTTTTGTGTCGTCCATGTGGGACGTGGGTTGGTAACCTGTGACGTAGCCTAGAGTGACAACACTCGGGATGCATACCTAGGATTAATGCTAGGTGACCCACTTGGGATGGGGTTGAGACGGACTTCACCCTACGGGACCCAAGTGGCGGGGCTGAGAGTGGACACCACCCTGGTTGTTGGCTCAAGTGGCGGGGCTGCGAGTGGACACCACCCTGGTTGTTGGCTCAAGTGGCGGGGCTACGAGTGGACACCACCCCAGGTTTCTTTGAGCAATAGCATTAATGCCGAGGTGACGTCGATTCCGAGGACAGTGCTGATGTGACACTTTTGGGGCTAGGGTTGTGTTGGGTTTTGGAATGCTTTTGAGTTGGAGCGTAAAGCCTAACAATGACAATGGGGTGATTCCCGAGTTCATATGTCGAGGTTGTCCCTCTTAAGCAGGATTATTTTGCCAATGGGCCGAAGTGGTCGTGTCGCTTTAGAGAGATTGCATTTTCCTCGGTTAGGGTTAAGTGCTATGTGGGATTCTCTTAGGCTGGTGCATGTCGGGATTTATCGATTTTGTATATGATTTTTCATATCTACATGAAAACGTTTTTGAACTCTCACTTAGATGATTCAGCATCTAATTTGGACTATGTCCCTGAAATATTCAAATGTTCCAGGTGAAAGCAGTGGCGCCAAGGGAAAGAATGTCATCGAGATGTAGCTGCTATGTTTAGTTTTCGTAGGTTTTGTCTATGATTACGATATTCAGAGGTTATGTAATATTTTGATATTTTTATGTGAAACATAGATTTTGTTATTGTAAAGGAATTGTCGGTTATATATCATTGAGGTTTCGATCTTGTTTCCGCTGATGTGATTGTTAATACCTGTCTTAGTTTATTTATTATTAAATTTTGATATGCTAAGAAGGTACGATCAGGATTGACGAGAAATGATTATGATGAAGGTATATGTATCGAGAGACTTATGTTGTGTGTTTGATGTTGAAAAAAAGAAAAAAATGTTTCCGAAATCTCGAGATAATGCACGTTGTGGGAAAACGGGGCGTTACAAAACTGTTTCCGCCCACTTTGCAAATTTGCAAAGCAGGCCACTGCCTCTACTCTTTTCTCTCTTCTCTCATGGTCGTGCCTTTGCCTTGCCGCGACGCTTCGCTGCCATGCTGTCGTCGCCTCACCTTTGTCGCCTTGTTGCCATCATTGCCTCGCCGATTATCGCTACATCTTCTAGCGACGATTGACAAGGCAAGGCGGTGATGGTAACGAGGCGACGAAGGTGAGGCGACGATGACATGACAGCGAGGAGCCGTGGTGAGGCGAAGGCAGGAAAATTCTAGACAGCCAGAAAGAAGTTACAGACGGGTTTACAGAAAGGCCATCATTTGACAAAATTACCCTCAGTTTTTGTTAATATTTCATAGAAACCATTGAAACCCTGAAACCCCTTCTAAGTCTAGGCTCTTTCAATTCCCGCCCGAAGATTGAAACCCCCTTCCTCCTCATCCTTTCAGTAGCCGCCCGAAGATGGTCGTCAAACCCCCTTCCTCATCATCAAGTCTTAATCTGCCCGAAGATGGTCGTTCTCGTCAACTGAACCGGAACACCAGCATCTGTTGTCTTTCTTAGCTCCGTCGACGAGACTACCAGAACACCAGGAGCGGTCGTCTCTCTCAGCTCAATCGCATCACCTAGCAGCAACTGCTCCCAATCGCATCGCCTAGAAGCAACCGCCCTCAATCGCATCGCCTAGCAGCAACCGCCCCCAATCGCATCGCCTAGCAGCAACCGCCCCCAATCGCAAGAACCCACGAACCCCACAACCATCTGGGGCCACCACTGGTTGCAACTACTTCGCCCCCACCTGCTGGCCACTACATCCCTCATCGTCGGCCAACGGTCTTTGAAGCCCCCCACCAGCTGGCCAGTCGCACCTACCTGAAGAGGTAAACATTTCAGACATTTAATTTGTATTTTCATAAAGAGATAATATGGCTCTCATTGTGATATTTGTGATGCTGTGACTGACATATTACATTAACTTATATGGCTCTCATTGTGATATTTGAATGCGGCATAAACACCAATTATACCAAGGAAGAGTCTTGTAACTAATAATGGCTGCATTTAGAAAATAATTAAAGATATAGTAATGGCATGGGAACAAATAACTGTCATGAATTATATGAAAATAGCAATAAAAAAATCACAAATCACCTTTTCCTCTAAAGATGATGAGGCCAATCAAAATCAGAATAGGATGAAGCTGTGCAAGGGAAAAGAAAAAAATAATAAAAGAAAACACACATTAGATTCACAAGCTAAAGACTTGCCAAATTGCTAAGTACTAAAGTAAGAAAATAGCCACGTATGACGAGTTTATCAAAAATCTAAATGTATTATTATCTAGCGTACAACGTATGCCTCCTTGATCCATTATCAACTGCAAAACTATTATAAGCTTTGTAGTATATGTGGAGAATCCAGGTAATAACAAACAAACATGAATCAAATCCATTTAGTACCCACACATTAAGAGAATGTTGCAAATCTATGTTAAATGACTTGTGAAGATTCCTCTTATGCATGCATAAAATGAATCTTGATGATTCTTTGAGATATAACCTACACTAGGGAATATCTATATTTGGGAGGTATCTGATTATTCATGCCATAACAGTCAAAAAACTAATCTGAACCACACCTACAGAGTATACCAATACTACTCTTCTACCTTACATTAACCTATATTATGCATGCATAATGTTTTTTTTTTTTTTTTTGGTTGAATGTGATAAATTTTGACTAAGTCTTCTTACTGAAGGCTCTGCTTGCTGAAGGACCAATGTGATATCCTATATTGAGCAAAAACAATATATATTTACTCTAATTATGTGACATTGCCAATGGGAGCAATATGGTTTTGCTTTTGATTAACCCATGGTTCATTGTTAAAATCTCTCCTTATATTGCTTACCCATCCAAGCATTGATGAGCTTTTAAGTTAGATAGGTTGATATGCATAAATTAAGCTACATTAATTTGAAATCATAGTTTTGGTTGAAACATTTTAAAAAGTGAAGTACTTGTGTTATTATCTAATTTTATGTTAGTTTATATTAGACGGTTGAAATTGTTGAACTATTATTTGTTTGTGATTGTAGACATTGCAGAATTTGACAATGACGGGAAAGAATAGAGGAATTTGTCATAGCTGTAGACGTTCTGGTCACAATTTGTCGGAATGTCCCACAAAGCAACATTGCCCTTCATGTGGACAGGGATTTGTGAAGTGGATGGAGGTAGAGAAAAATACGGTGAACAAAGGACGTATGTTTTTTTGTTGTAGTGCTGATTGCAGATATTTCAAGTGGGCTGACGAATGCCCTGAAAAGAAAGCTGATGCTTTTGGAGAACAAGTAAGTGAAGTGATGTATGACGAAGGTGAATCAAGTGGTGGTGTTTCGGCCAAAGCATCTAATGAGAAAGATATGGAGCTGGCTCGCTTAGTTCAACGTCTTGCTCGCATTTCTGAAGAGAAAGATGTGGAGATATCTCTCAATCTAACAATTCGCAAGGGAAAAGGAAACGCACCCTCTTGAGCTTGTCAAACCTCGAATCTACTAAAATGATGTTAACATGTGTTGTTAAATTAGAAATGACCTTTGTCACATTGTACAAATACGTTAAGTACTAACTAGTATAAGAAAGTAACATGACTATTTTCTATTTGTTGGCTCATCAAGCCATTAATTCTCAAATTGACTTCTTTTGATCTTTGTTGGCTCACTTTAATCCCTGAATTCACTCTTAAGCTTGCGTTAAACTTTAGTTTAAAGATAGACATGTAATATCTAAGTATTGCAAAGTAGATCAAAATATAATTATACTCATATTTTACATATGAAAAAAATCAGCAGGGTAAATTGACCCACTAAATGCTCGATAGACCCGCAACCGCCTTGCTTCGATGCGCAGTGCATGTGTTTGTGATCGTTAGTCATGGCACAATCTCACAGTCATGTTCTCTCATTTGGGGGGCTAAGCCTATGTATATTCATAAGCAACTACACCTATATGATTGGATCTCCTACTTGTATTAAACCTATATAGAAGAAAACATATGTAAATTAATTTGAATATGATGGTCATGTAACTGTGCAAGTCCATATATTCAGCAAACAACATCATTTAGATGAAATCCCTCAAACCATAATAACATAAAACAATCTATCCAAAGAAAGATTGAAAGAATAAAGAAAAAAAGCAAATAACATGGCACAAGACAGAGAGTAAACTATAGTGAGTGCTAAAATGAATAAATCACTTTGAATTGGCAGATAGCTGTATCAAAGCTGAGGATGCATAGTCCATGACATAAATAAAAACCTAATAATAATCTTGCTTCCGTATAATATAGACGTCGAGATAGAAAATCAAGATCTCAGTTTGCCCCTACTTTTTTACACTTCAAAATTGAAACGCTGCATGAAGTTCCTAATACAAAGAACACTTGGGCAGAGGGTTCACGTACAAGTTTGCCCCTAAAACAATTAAAAACAACATTTCTCATACGGAAGTTCTTTGCTATTAATTCTTCCTCCTAAACAACGATGCTTCACTTGTATTCCAAAATCATATTGTTTTCTGGAGCCAACCCCACACAAGCCCTTAGTATGTTGTCGATTTTCACGTTGCTTCTTTGCATTTTGGTCCTGGATGATATGGCTTAAGATGTTCCTGGATAGAAAATTCAAACAGATAAAATATCAAGTCAGGGAAACTAATTAATTAAATTGCAGCCAATGGTATGTTGGATTTGCAAGTTCCATATTTCCAAAAACAATAACAATATGAAACCAAATAAATCCCAGTCTCTTTCTAGGCATCCAACAGTGGACAATGAAGTAAAATGGCAAAACCAAATAAAGAAAACCATTAGAAAAGTCCAGTCAGAGCTACCAACCAAACCACCCTACACCCCAAACCACCCCGACGATCGCATCTACATTTGTAACTATGGCTGCTTTGATTACACAGAAAATAAAAAAAAAATTGCACAAAACAGTGAGTTCATATCAAAAACATATTTTTAACCACGATAATCTGTTGAGATACCTTAATATGTTCTCGGGCCATATCAAAAACAAAATTGCACAAAACATTGAGTTCATCATAAACAAAATTTCACAAAACAGTAAATAAAATCATCATCAATGAGTTCATAATAAACAAAATTGCACAAAACAGTTAATAAATAATGAAACAAGAAATTGAAACAAAACCAAAACAATACTCCCTGTTTCACTCCAATGAATCGTCGGCGATGGAGAAGACAAATGCGGGGCTTCAAGGCTCAGATCAATCGGTCCAAGAGCCACTAAGGTGAAACCAAGAATCAGTCCCAATGCTTGGTTCTTGTTTGAGCAGCTGGGCGAAGCCCGCTTTCCTCAAAAACAAGATAAACTTACCTGGGCCATCTTCTTATCAGGCCACCAATTAGTGGATTTGGACTTCTCTTTAATCTATCAATCCTGGGCCGAAGCCTATGATAGTTTTAACTTACTCGATCTTCCATCATTGCCTAGCACCGATCCCAAATAAGCTAATTCCCGAACTTACTAAGACTGCAAAAAATATGGAACATTTTACTAAAGTCAAGTATAGAAGGAAATACCTTGGTTTACACCATTCAGGTTGACAAGGATTTGGATCTGAAATTATGATTAATCATTCTAGCAATCATCAAATTACTAAGGAATCAACAAAATTAGTAACATATCAAACAGAATACAAAGATTAGTAAAATGTTACTAAGCAACCTAGGAATCATCAACTTATTCAAGCAATCTTAACCACAATGTAATAGCAAAAACAATAAATATGATTAAGGACCAAACCGCTTCACTTACTCTTCAAGGCAGCCTCTCTTTGAGCAAATCAGGGTTCATCAGCTCTATGCCCACCTCGTCTTCCTGGGGTCGTCGAGGTGGCAAATAAGATGGCATAAATGGTTGACCCATTGTATAAGCCGGAACCCAATTCACTCCATACGCTGCATTCCAAGGTTGATAATTCGGCCCCACCTGCAAATAAGATAAGAAATTTTAGTTTAACTAAAATAAATGAAAAATATTTTAATATTGAAGTATATGATATAAGAAGCATGCACCATCAACTGTTGTGGTTGTGGGTATGTAAGTTGGGTCAACACAGGATTTAATACTTCTTGCGTTGCTTGTATTACGGCTTGTGCTGGTTGTGTATTATTTTCCATTGACCGCTTTCCTTTGCTCGCCTTCAAAGTGACATGTGCAAAAAAACAGTATAACCAATTATATGATACTACTAGTAGATAATAATAGATAACTAAAATAGAGTTGCAAACATACTTTCCGTTTAATGGTATTCGTTTCCAATGGGCCCTTTTGACGAAGTTTTCTAGGAGCTCCCTTTGTTTTTGCGCAATGCGGATCCAAAATGGGATTAGATGATGTCCTTGCAACTTCGCCACAATCAAATGCGATTTGAACACTGCCTTGGGAAAGGATATTATTGTCAGAACTTATGCTTCGTCTCGATATGCTCGTATTGTTCATTTGATTTTCAAGAAACTCCATTACCTCGCGGGTTCGTTCCTCATCATCCACTACTAAATTTGCAACCTTGGCAAATAAACTTTGCAATTTATCATATTTTACCTGCTCAGGAGTGCTAACCCAACCACTGTAATTGATCTTGACCCTTGTGTATGCTCTACACACATCTTTCCTCCATCTCCTCAAGATATAACTCTCAGGAATCATTTTGACATTGTTTCGAATTAATACAGAAATAACATGTCTGCAAAGTATTCCTCGAAACTCGAACAAGTGACAGCTACAAACAATGCGACCAATCTCTCCCTCAAACATCACCGTAAAAGTCTTCCTCTTTGTTGTTGCGTTAAATATTATATCTTCTTGGACTTCATACCTAGTTCCAAGACAAGTCAGCTCGGTAGAGATAATATCACAATACACTTTTCCAGTTAGCTCTTCTTGAAATTCTTTAAATTTGGAGATTGTGTAAACCTCTTGGAACTGTTTCTCTATACAATACTTAGTTGCACACGGTACCATCTGTGAAAATGACTTAAAATCTGCCTGGAATTCCTTTTCAACTTTGCTCCTCAAGGCCCGCTCATATTGTTCAACGAATAGCTTCAACGAGGTTTTTGAGTTGACATATCCATCAAAAAATGCATTCATACTCTCACTCCGTTGCGTTGTTGACATCCCAGCCCAGAAACTTGTTCTCAAAAAACAAGGTACCCACCGACCTCTTTCTCTGAAAAGCCCGGACAACCAATCATTGTTGTGCAATGTGTACATATCAATCAATGAATGCCAACCCCGTTCAAATTCTTCCGGACTTTGCGACTCATAGACCACTTCGTGCACGGTCGAGAGTATTGAACCCTTATAAGGGTGGCCCCCAAATTTTTCAGGCAACTTCTTAAGTATGTGCCACAAACACCATCTATGTCTTGTGTTCGGAAAAACAATTTGAATGGCATTTTGCATAGCCCTATCCTGATCAGTAATTATACCAATAGGTGCCTGACCCTCCATGCACTGAAGCCAAGTCATAAACAACCAAACAAATGTCTCGGTATCCTCACTAGATACTAAACCACATCCAAATAACGTCGATTGCCCGTGATGATTCACACCAACAAAAGGGGCAAATGGCATGTCATACTTATTCGTCAAGTATGTGGTATCGAATGTGACAATATCACCAAATTCTTTATATGCCTCCCGACACCTATTATCAGCCCAAAACACATTCTTCAATCGGGACTCATCGTCCAAATCCAAACTATAGTAAAAACCAGGACACTGTGATTGCATTTTTGCAAAGTAGGCTTGTATTGCAGCTGCATCTCCCTCCCCAAGTCTTAATCGCCTAACTCTATCAATATAGTTTCTACAGTCCTGCTCAACAAATGATAGATTCTCGTAACCACCTGCTTCAACGACAGCTGAGTTGTAACTTTTGTGCATTGGAATACCAGCTAGGTCGTTTACTTCAAGCTTTCGTTTCACTTGTTCACTCAATTGTCGATTACATCGATACAACCTAGATTTTGATGGACTTGTTTTGTGATTATGCTCCAAGATTACCCTAGTAATTTTCCATATTCCTGTCACATCTGACGCAGCTGTAATCCTAGCTAAACACCCTATTTTAATGGTTGGTGTAGGCTTCAAAGAGCTACTTGTTTCACTGCTTCTCTGACCTTCTCGACTACAAGCATATGTCACATATTTTAACAACCCATCATCACCCTTTTTTGAATTCCTTTTTCTGACAGGAAAACCCACAGTATAAGCATATGTTTTGTAAAATTCATAAATCTCGTTGTGGTCATTAAATTTCATCCCTACTGTAGGCACCATCTCATTGCCCTCTGATGTGCATTCATTGTCAGCCCCTACTTCAATCTCAATCTCATTGTCAGCCCCTCCTTCAGTCTCAATCTCATTATCAAAAACTGCTACATTCTCTTCTTCATCATATGGACATTGAACTAAGAAAAAAATTCATCAGCCTATTGAATTTTAAATAAATAATTTAATTTCCCTAATTCAAAAACACAATTGTAATTATAATCAGAATTACAAAAACACAACTGTAATTACAAAAACACAATTGTAATTTCCCTAACTAATAATCAGAATTAATTATACTAAGCCACATTCTTTTGTAATAATGCTAAATCATTGATATAATAAAGGGCAGATTATAAAAACACAACTGTAATTGTAAAGATTAAAGACTAATACAATCAAATGAATGAAATTATTCCTTATCCATTCTAGCAAGAACTAAACCACAAACAAAATTGGTTTTTATTTTTTTCTCCTCTCAACCTCAAACGAATAATTGATGCAACTCATGATAAGTTCATAAACAACCTAACAAGCAACAAAAAGACTCGACCAGGTAAGCTTGAAGACAATAATTTTAATGCAAAAACATCAGGTCTCAAAAATCGACAATTTTTTCCTTTTTTCAGTGAGTTCATCATAAACAAAATATCACAAAACAATAAATAACATCATCATCAATGAGTTCATCACAAAACAGTTTTTTCCTCTTTTCAGCAAGTCGACCTTTTATATCTAAATAAAATCGACAACAAATCTCTTTAAGCAGAAACCTCTAACTAGTTTAAGCAGTATCGAGTACAGCCCTTGACAAACTAAAATCAAAGATCAGTCCGAAGAAACCAACTAAAAGTCCTTGACAAACTAAAATCTGAAGGAAGAAACCGAAGGAAGAAACCGAAAGAAGAAACCTTCTGAGGATTATAATAGTCTAGCTTACCTTGCTCTGACATCGGCGAGGAAGAACGGTGACGAGACTGAAGATCGGTCTCCATCGCGGAAGATCGCGGAAGATCGGTCTCCATCGCTTGCTGGAAGTACTGGGAAGATCGCGGAAGATCGATTTCTATTGCGGAAGGTTGATCTCGATCATCGAATGAAGGTCTCGATCGCCGAAGGAAACGTCGCGGCTAGATCGAGATTGTCGTCGGTAAGGTAAGCGCTCTCTCCTTCTTTTAGTGGGATATGTGCAAACGCAAGCTGAAGGAAGAAAAGTCGATCTCGGTAAGCCCTCAAAATTTACCCCAATATCTCGCGATATTTTGACAACCAAAATATCGCGAGATATCTCTTCTGTAAACCCGTCGGTAAACGCGTCTGGCTCTGTAGAGGGACTCGGCGAAGGCAATAGAGGCACAATGATGAGAGGGGAAAGGAGAGAGCAAGGACACTGATCCTCAAATTTACAAAGTAAGTGAGGCAATTTTATTTTTTTACCCTCATCCTATGAGGTACTCAATAACTCTGTCTGATCCAGTGAAATAACTCAATAATCACCTTTCTCTTATTTTAAGCCTCAAATAGTCATCTCAGGCGTCCTTTGTCCTCCTATGAGTACAAGTCTTGGTAAGGTCAATCTAAATTAATTACCGGCAGTTTTCATGTACCATCAATACTGTTTAGAAAAAAAGTCATTTTACAGCTTGTGACATTTTTAAATATTATAAAAATTCTATAAAAATACCCATTAATTGATTTCCTTGTCACCAGATGGAAATGAAGTGCCCCATCACTCCCTCTCTCTCTGTCCAACATAAATGATCCTTTCGCCTTATATTGCTTGTGTGTGAATATGATTCCCTCATCCTCACAGATCGATGTTGATATTTCGAAGAGTTTGGCAATCCATTACAGCCACAATCTTGCCCTCCCTTTCTCTGATAATTGAATAGAGTCATATAATAAAACACTAAAAAAAGAGAGAGAAAGTTTACCTTTTACTATATATTTTTTTAAATAATAAAAATATACATTCACTATTTTTGAGTATGAGTTGAAAAAACTTAAAGATATATATACACAAAAAACCCCACCCACAAACTATACATATAAGGTAAACATATATACAAAAAAATCTATATATATATATATATATAATATTTGCTTTTATTATTCTTTAAATTTCATTAAATAACTTGTAATTTTTTTTTGAACAAGTACAGACATATAGACAGAGAGGCAAAAACATTTGTCCCATATGTCCTATAGCAAAGTCCTAATAGAGGGCAACAGATATCATCACAGGTGCTATTCCTCCTTTGAATATCTACAGAAGAAACGTGGCCCTGTTTTGTCCATGCATGCTTCCATACATTTTATAATAATTAGGTAAATTGAAATCTAATTCTATATATATATATATATATATATATATGAGCTAGGTGACAGTTGTATAGTGAATTTTTATGGTTTAAAAATGTCTTTAAAGATTCTTATGTTTTACTGTTTTTTGTCACACACTCTTTCATCAGTTTAAAATATCTCAAGGACCTCTAGAAACGTATTTGAATCACATGGATTTGAAAAACCTCCAAACACATTCTTGTAATGACTCAAATCATGTAAGTTCTTGACTGTAATATCACCCTTTTATAATTATATGTTAACGTGTTTGTGCCCAATTATTATCTCTGCACTTATCATGCCAAACCATCAAGTGATAGTCTCGTAGACTGAGCATTTATGGACTAAGGGAAGGTCTCGCGCGAGTTGTTAACGCTTAGAGCATTCTTGCTTTATCTTCCATCTCTTGCATGCCATCTTGCTATTCTTCTGCAGATTTCTAAGAGTGAAGGGATTAGTGATACCTTCACTAAATTCTAGCAGGAGATTTGTTTAAGCTTTTGAATAACCATTGCTGTGCATCGCAGTGCAAGCTAGATTTAAAAATGGTTCATTCATTACATTGTTGAGTTATAAGTTGCACGAAAACGAAAATAAAAAATATTTTTAATACGAAACAGATACTAAAAAAATAATACTTTTTAAAAAAAGTAAGAAACTAAAACACAAGGTAAAATATAAATTTAAAAAATATACCTTTTGAAGTATTTGATACTAATCACATACTTCTTTAATCACTGTGGTTTTTTTTTTTTCCTTTGACCTAAAAATCATCCATTGCCATGAGTCCATGACTCTCTCTCTCTCTCTCTCTCTCTCTCTCTATATATATATATATATATTTACCATGAATATATATTATGGTTATGTTCAGTTTCATTTTGTTTGGAATATAACATGATACAGTGTACTTTTTACCCTTTCTTTTTGGTGGGCCAAAATTGCCAAACATAAATAAATGCAATGCAAAATTAATTTTCTCTACACGATTTTCACTTGCAACATATACATAGCTTACAATTAATTGGTATATATAAAAGAGTGTAACAAATGTATTTTATTTTTAATATTTAAATACCTCTATCAATTGATGATAAATATATATATATTTTATTTTTCAAATATATTATTAATAAGTAAGAACGTCGAACGTTGCGTATTCTTGTGAGTAAACTAACGATTAAAATTTCCCTTAACGCTATGTTTGAGAAATATATGAGATAAATAATGAAATGATAGACAATGAAAACTTAAATTATAAAAAGAGTGATTAGTGTATCATTAGTGTATATAATTGATGATATCCCTCATTCAACACGTTACTGATTATTCTTATGTTATGAAGGCCCTTTTTATTTTTCTCTAGACGTAGCATCGATCATAATGAGACGTACCATTGCAAATGCTGCTTTCTATAAATTGTACATATACACACACTTAAAGCCCACATCTCTCTTAATTATATCATCTTCTCTTACTTTCAAATAAACTAAGTTACATTATTAGTTTTTATATTTTATATTTTATAACAAATTAGTCATTATATTTTAATTTTTATCACTGCAACTACTAATTTTAATTTTTGTTTTAACTTTAGTCTTTTTTTTTTTTAATTTTTTGGGTCAAATTTTGTTACTAAATATTGGCACACTATGTATGAACATAACTTCAAAAATCACTTGATTGCTAAAATTTTAACATTAAGTGATTCTAGGGTTTATATTAACGCATAACAAATCAGTTTTTGTTAATAAGATTGGAAAAAAATCAAGAGATCGGACCAAATTTTAACAAAAACTAAAATTTAATTAGTAACAAAAACTATTTTATTACAGAATACAAAATTTAGATATTAATAATGTAATTTATCCCTTTTTGTCAACATATATACATATACACACACACATATATATATATATATATATTTGTTTTTGTTTGTAGACATGGTACCTAGCAAGCTCATCCAATGGAGGTAATTGAGTGGTACAATAGTGACAAAGACTCTGGTGGGGAAACAATTAGATAAGAACGAAAAAATTAAATCAAATCCCTCTCAAGCTTTCCCAACATTTCATTGATTATTTTCATTTTCACAAACCAAAACATATTGTTAATTGTACTCATGGGTTTGAGTAGATTTAAAGTGTACTTATGTTAGTTTGATTCTTAATTAAGTTTTTCCTAGTTTATATATTTTTGTTTTAATTCTACATTTTTTAAACATAATTAACATTGCCATATGGATTTAATTATATATATTAATAGAAATTATCCTAATTAAGGTCCATTCCTTGCTCATAGTTCCCAACAATCAATTACAATACCACATTATATATAAACTGCAAGTCTGTAACCTCTATTATACGGCATCCATTCACCGAACTTGCCATGGAAACTCAGAAGAAAGGAGCCATGTACGTCTACAGGATGGACACCGGAAACCGAAAGGCGGCCACCGGCAATCCGACGGTGACCAAAAAGGCGGTGGCATGGGCCAATTGGGTGATGAGGAAATCAAAAGGTCACCCGGGAAACGACCAGGACGGCAACCGTGTTAAGGAATCAGCTTTGATACCATTTGTTAGGATCGGACCAACAGGCCGGAGGGGGTTGGAGGGTGGCGGAGAGGCTGCTGAGGGAAGGCGTTCGGTGTCGATGGGGGAGATGAATGTGGCTTCTGTGGCTGCGTTTCTTCGTGCGAAGGTTCTTGTTAGTGACATGCCATTGTTGATGCAGGTGCAGGCGTTGAGATGTGCAAGGAGAAGCCATGATAGTTTGGAGAAGTTCAGTGCTAAACAGTTAGCTTATAACATGAAGAAGGTAACTGTATATTATAATTAACTTGCCTAGCTAGCCAGCATATCTTTGATTCATGATTCTTTCCTGTTCATCTTTGTAGATGATTCAGTTCAGTTATGTTCATGATTTAATCCTTGTTCTTTAACCCCCCCCCCCCCAAAAAAAAATGTTTGAGAACTGTGTTCTTTTTGCATTAATTTGAACTCCAGGAACCAGGCAGCTTAATTAATTCTACATGAAATTCCTCCTTTCTTCTCGACATTTTAGGAGCAATATCATTGGCATTGTGAACAGTGTTCTTGCTGTAATAGAAAGATAAAGAAGGGTACAGATGGGTGCTGCCAATACCGGACGTTATTAATTTTCTGGCCTTTTTTTCCTTTTGGAATTTTCCTTCTCAAATCAATGATTGAATCTTCTTTCGTGGGACACCATAACACAAAGATAAGAGACAATTATACAAGAAATCTGGACCAGCTTCAGTGTTTGTTCGTAGCTCTCTCTCACTCTCTCTCTCATGGGAATTACCAGCCAGAAGATCTTTGAACCAAATCATCAACTACTGCATGCAATCTAATATTCTTTCAATTTATTTATTAATTAATCTAGACTATATGTACATTATCTTAGTGAACATGGGGAGGTTCACATGAGTCATAAGGCCTCAACATCCCATGTGTTGATATAGCAACGACTTGTAATTTCAATATCCCATCATCAACCAATCACTGACAGAAACTCTAGCTAAAGGGACTTAGAATTTTTTTTTGTTGTTCTAGGTTCATTTGTAGTGTCTTAATGTGAGAATCCATCATTAAGACGACTGATTAAGCCATAATTTGATTTAACCAACAGATCAAGTTAGAGTGAGGTGCTCTCAGAAGAGTCAAACTCGGGACATTTTCTTACCACTTGAGTTACTACCTTAATTCTCTATTTACTTCCCTTTTCCCTCATATTTTGATTTGAGAATTATTTTTTGACCTATTTTCCACCATTAATTGTTGCTATAAAATTCAACATCCTTACAATTGGGTTGGGAGAGAAATTAATTAGGGCAGGCTGAATACAGGTTTTATCTTAATTATTATATTATAATCCAGGATTTTAATTCTGTTTTGGTGTATGATACTTTATTTTATATAAATACATATATATATAAGTAAATAAATTTTCAATTATAACAATAGAATTTTGATATTTTATTTCCTAATGTATATAATCATTAATAATAAAAGATTATACTAATTATATTATTTTTAAATTGCAGGAATTCGACAGATTGTATGGGCCGGCCTGGCATTGCATTGTGGGCTCAAGTTTCGGCTCATTTGTGACCCACTCCACTGGTTGTTTCCTTTATTTTTCAATGGACAAACTCTACGTTTTACTATTCAAGACAAATGTTCAGAGAGCTTCTCATTGAGTTTGAGTTTTGGAAATAAAATTATAAAAATAAAAAAACCCTTTTTGGGTTTTAACTTAGACGGATGTACCATTTTATAATTCATTATGTTTCCATTTTAATACATTTTATTCTTTAGATAAGTTTTTGGGGCTTGTCGAAGGGGTTAAGATGCACATATAAATTATTTATTGAAAAAAAGAGATATATGTACAAATTTTTGTAATTGCTTATTTAATTTCGTATTTGTACTCATACGCATGTGATTATGTCTTTCGATAATTAATTCAAGTTGAAATATGCATAAAAAAAAAGTCTTAGTTGTGACAATAGATCCTCAAAAAAAAAATAATCTTCTAAATAAGGAACAAATTGGCTGCGATTTGGGCAAACTTCTAGCCCCCTTTTTAGAAAGAATACTAGGCTCTTGCCCCTAGGGGCAAAGTCCACCTATTCAAGGCGTGCATAAAAGAATTTTTGTCCTTACATTTATGGTGTGTGCTCATGTTCAACTCTTGATCGCTGGAAACTCTCTAATTTACTTTTTTTTTATCATCTTTTGGAGTTGGGCAATATGAATGCTCGTAACGGGACGTCATGCAAAAAATATAAAGATTTTAATGTGATTAAACCACTTTTAACTATAATTAAGGGAACATGCCACATTATTAAATATATATATTTATATAGATATATATGTATATGTATTTTTAAATGCATAAAAGATTATTTATTTATATTCCAAACATAGTACAAAATGGGGTCACATGCTACAAGTCCAACTTCATTAATAGCCATAGACTTCTTTTTTGTTTTTTTTCTTCCAGTGAACTTGACTTCACAACAAGGCAGGCACCATGCCCTTGACGTGTCTTTTCTTCTTCCTTCGTCTCTTCAATTTTATTTTTCTCTATTTTGATGCCCCCTCTTGCATGTCACTTGTTTCAGGTACAATGATATTTGAATAATGTTACTTGGTTTGAATATCAATCTCTATTGTGTGCACACACACAACAGGGACCCCCCCCCCCCCCCCCCCATCTGGTCCAGTTAATATTCGATCAATTTAATTTTTTAACTGTATGATAAGAAGGTCCATGATATTTTTTATGAAATGGGTGGCTAAATTCTACCCGTGACCAAATATGGCTAAGCTTGGGAAACTATCCCCACAGCTAATCTTAAGGAACCCATGGTAATTTTGGTTTAATGGTTAAAAGAACACTAGGGCTTTGCTAGGTTTTTCTATCATGGTAATTTTGGTTTAAAGTGGGGAGGAACTGATGATGTAAACATCATTATGTAAAACTTAGCAGGATTTTATTAAAGCCTTTGGATGGCATTTCAAGTGTGACAAACCCTTAATTCAAGTTATATTTCTCTAACCTCACATGTCAGATGTGCGTGCTTAACATGTAGGGCATGCCAGATGTGCGTGCTTAACATGTAGGGAGGGCAAAAATTAGGTTTAACCGAACTTATTGAGTCGAATCGATCGAAATATAAAACGACGTTGTTTTTTTAAATCCTTTTTTTTTTTAGTTAGTGTTTGAAGTTTATCGATTTTCAACCTTTTTTTTTTGGGGGGGGGGGGGGGGGTCAATTGGTTAGTTCGGTTTCTTTGGTCTATTAAAAAGTTTGATTTCTTTCGATATTTTGTATTAGTTTGATTTCAGTTCGATTTATACGGTTTATGTTTGGTTATCAATTAGTTCGATTATTTGATTTAATCGGTCATTTCGGTTTGATTTTGTCTTCCAATTCAATTAATTCAGTTAGTTGATTTCGGTTGGTTCAGTAACCGAACCAACCATTGGCATCAACCCTTACTATTTTTTCAAAAAAAAAAAAAAAACTCTTAACAACTTGCCTTTTTTTTTTTTTTTTCTAACTACCAACTTGTCTTTTTTTTTTTTTTGGATAAGAGATAGTCATATTTAATTTTTTTTTTTAACATTCATGTATTCTGTAACATCATCTTATATAAAATTTCTGTAGCAAAGCTCTGCATCAGTATATCATTACCCTGAATTTCAGTAACAAATCCAAGACTATTGTATGTTGATAATCAAAGAAGCTTTTTAGTATTTATCACTTTCTATGTTACTGGTGTTGATGGAAAATCCCCCACAAAAAATGTATGTGTAAATAATCATTGAGAATAAAACACAAGAGTTTTAATGTGGAAACCTCAATAGGTTGAGAAGACACAAAATACTAGTTTAGATGAAAAATAGTTCATTATAAATTGGTAAAATTTATACAATACTCATTCTTCATTAACTCACAATACAATACATCGAAACCTCTCGATACAATAAGCACTCACTATGAAGTGCCAAGAAGTGTGTGAAATACAAGAGAAATGCTCGAATAAATAATAGAAAATTAAAATGAAAACCAAAATTAGGGTTCATCACAAATACCCTAGTTACCCAAATTCAACCTCCCCTAAAAATACAATATGACAAAAATGCCGTTAAAAGGGGCATGACACCAATACTTAGAGACAAGTTTAATGTTTGTTTTGCTGATAAAATTGCAATAATCTCAACAATCAACACATAAGATTTTTATAAAGATTCGATTTTATGAATCTAAATCTTCTCTCTTTAAAGATTTTATTTGTTGTTGCTGAAAATATAACAATTAAAATTTATAAAGCGGGAAGCCTAAAGTTAGACAGAGTCACGCAGGTTGTTGTTTAGGGGAGAGTTTAGTCGTTGTCTGGAGAACTTGTGCCTCTATTTGAGAGGAGTGATCAACTGGCTTAAGTTTCTCAAACAAACAACTGTTGGACTTGAACAAGCAGTATAACGTTGAAGCGAGAGAAAAATAGTGATTGTCCGAGAAATTGGCTTCGTTGTCCGAGAGAGTGATGTTGCAAGACAAGACACGGTCAGAAGGCACGCATGGATTTCTTCCATGTGAGCCCTCCGATGCTTAAGTTAGAAATAGTCATCAAAATGCTATGAACAAATAGAAGAAATTGTCCAAGATGAGTATAGGTTGTTCTTCCAAAAGTGAAAAAAAGTGTGGGTGTTTAAGTGTGAGTGAAAAATGAAAGGTCATGGAAGAAAAATCTATAAAATGAAGAATTTGGGGATATTTATACCCCCCCTAAATGCCAGTGAGTGAGACGTGTCACACATGTATAAGGGTGCAAGGTGTTGTCTCGATTAAAGATGGATTAGGCCTGATGAGAAACCTTTCAAAAGAATAGTCTTTCAAGAAAAGTAATGTCTTGTTAGGCGAGTTGTCATTGTTGGAGGCAATGATAGGGTATGAGTTGTTGGGGAGAAAATCTCCCTTGTTGTTCCCTTAAAAAAGTGACTCGATCGGGTGATAAATTAATATTGTGTAATGGTAGTGTATGTGCTTACCATTTGTCTAAGGGAGTCACACATTTGGGAGAACATTTTTTCAGGGGGATGTCTTCTTTCATAGAAAGATGCTTTCTCCTGAAGAACTACACATTCCCCTTATGGATAGGCTATAACGCCACTAAAATAAAAGAAATAATCATAGCTTTGTACATGATCTAGAACTTCCATTACAAAATAAACTTGCTAATAAGATTACACTTAAAATAATTTAAATTCCTCACAAAAAGAGATAAAGGGGTACCATGTCATGTGTATTGAAAATGAAAATGAGAGAGGGAGAGAGAGTTGGATCATAAATAATTTTAGTAATAAAGAAAAAGTGCACTTTTGGAACATAAAATTATACCTTGCAACATGTGAGAGCAAAGAGAACATCTGTGGTGCAAGAGTCCAATTGCAAACTTTGAAGATGTTTTAGTGATGAGCATTATGTTGTACAAATGTGGAAATAATTTTCTTTTTTTTTTTTTTACTTCGAAAAAAATGATAGAAGCATCATGTGGGGACCACATTACTATCTTTTAAAGTGTTAGACCAATGAAGGTTAAGATAAGAAAAGGTAGCCGAATTTTTTGAAGGTAGAAAATTTATAAGTAACAACACTAATTGGTCTACTACATTATTACATTAATTGGTTGTTCTAACCTTCTTGGATAAACCAAAAATCAATATGAATTACTTTGGTTGACTAACTTATATCACTTGATCAAACGAACAATCACTAATAAACCTTACCTAATCATATAGAAAATTTTGGTCGATTAAAGTTAGATACTTAAAAAAATGAAAAATTTATTGTTTAATATTGATCAATTAACCTTACTATTTTGGTCGATCAAACCAATTCTTTAAAGGGGATCTAAAGTCTTCTAGAGAAGTTTATTATAAAACCATTTATTCATCATTTTAAGAAACACTATTTTAGATATTTTCAAATTTACTGAAATACCCAAGAAAGATTAAAACAAGTTTTTCTTTTATTATTATTATTATTATTATTATTATTATTTTGTTATTACCAAAGATCATTGATTGTAGCCTTGCTTAGGAAAGATCGTCTACAATTGACCTTCCCAAAAGGTGGAAAGTACGGTGCACGAGTTGTGCACCGGGTTCAGCTTTTTCCAGAACATTAACCCATCAACTCTTGCTATTGTCAAGGATCAAGGTAGTTCTCCTACTGCACCATCATCTGAACTCGAAGAAGCTGCAGGGGTTTGAGTCAGATACCTCGGTTTCTTCTAGAGAAGGAAGGGCTTAAACATTGATCCAAATAAAGAAGAGATGAGTTGTGTGCACTGATCACAAGACTTCAGAGGAGCAAGTGGAAGGTCATATTGAGCAAGAAGAACACTGCCTTCAATCATCTCCAGGCTTTGATGTTCTCGTAGATAGATGAATATCATGACCTTAGATTAGAGAACTTAGGATATGAAGATGATCCACACCACTACTCAATTATTACTAGCCACCAATAGCAGCCATTCATATATATATATATATATGTATATGTCTATATAAGGCTTCAATATATAGGCACCAGCCAATCCATGAAGCAGTTTCATTCATCTGAATTCTCAAAGAAGAGGAGATCTCTTGGAGAGTCTGTTATTGTTTTCTGGCCGACCGAAAACCCTTGCTCCTGTCAAAGAAGAGAAGAGACAAGCCAAAGGAGATGTCGATTCCTCTGGCAAGATGGGGCATCCAAGTAGACAAATATCACAAGAGTTTTAATCAGGGTCCTAAACCTTTGAGTGAAATAATCCTAAAGGACAAGAAGAGGCTGCATACTGTAGTGGGTGTCAATGGCGATTCCACCTAAGTTACTACGGGCTCAATCATTATCACGAAGCCCAGGACAAGAAAGAGAGAGGGCAACTATGCAACACAATAAATGATTCAACACATCAAATTTTTATCTCACCATATAAAATTGGTTACATGAACTTTAATCTATGAGGCGAAATAAAAAAAAAAAAAAAGTTGTAAACTTTTAACTGAATATTATTTATGCATCAATCTTCATACAAGGAGGAAGTGGGTAATGGCTATGGACCTCATTGCCTGGCAATTCAATTCTATCTATGCTTCTCATGACATTTACTTAAATTACTTTTGTTTTTGTGCATTTTAATTAGATGTCTCTAATTCCATGCACATATGTGATTTTGCTTCTGATAATCACATTCTTAATTAACATAATTTCTCTGCTTACAGGAATAGTTAATTTGGCATGCAGTGTCATTTATGTTAATATAACATATTATTACAGAGTGTTTCCCTGCTCCCAGATGACTAACATATAAAGAACCACTTCACCTAACATAAATCTTCTGTTGAAAAATATAGCCCTTTTATTATTATTATTATTATTATTATTATTATTATTATTATTTTGATTAATCTTTTCCTTAGATAATTTTGATGATGAAGTTGTTAAGGATAAAGTAGCTTTCTGATAGACAGTGATGGGCAGTTCATACCACATGCCCAGCAGACCAATAAATTGTCTAATCCCAGGAATGGACCATTGCCTACAAGGGCTAATCAAGAAAATTCAAGAATACCCAACTACAGGCTGATAAAATAATAATAATACTGTGTTTAATTTTTATTATATGATGTGTTCATTTCTACTTTCCTTTGAAATTCACAAATGGCTGCTGTATTTTATGCCACCATGAAGTAGACGGCCAAGCCTAGATAAGGGGCACCAAGGGGCATGAGTTTTTCTGGGGCAAATTTGGACTTCTTGTCTCATTCATCTTACTTAGGGACACCAAAAAAAAGGCTTAATATTGATTGAATTTTAAGCATAAAAACTCAGATTAGATCCTTTTATTAATTATTTGAGAGGGTGCAGAGCATGCATCGACCCACTGTTTAGTAGAAATCATAATCATTTTGGCTGTCTATTACTCTCTCGAATAAAACTCATATTAAAATATGGGGTTGGTTAATTGGTTTGGGATTGTCCCTATAACAATAGGAATAGATATACCTAGAACCTACCCTAAAATCTTTTGTGGGTTCGTTATTAACAGAACTAAAAAGAACCAAGGGTTTGGTGGGCAGGCTCTAGTTAAATATCTATTTTGAGGGAGAATTTTGTCATTTCACCACAGCCCCCCCCCCCCCCCCCCCCCCCCCCGATCCCATTGTGTCCCTCGTGCTTCATTATTTATAACAAAGAACCCCTTCAAAAGAACTGATATATTATATATAGAGATAGAGAGAGAGACAGGGGGGGAGAGAGAGAGATGGAGATGGAAGGGTTGCAAAGGTCTGCAATGTCATTCAGAAGGCAAGGCTCATCAGGGCTGGTTTGGGATGACAGGTTCTTATCAGGAGAGCTCAACCAAGTAGCAAACCCAAAGAAAGAAGAAGAAGCAGAGGATGGAGGCGAAGACAAGCTCAAGGTAGAAGTAGAATCCAAAGAGCCAACGAGATCAGAGCAAAGGTATCATCGGACGGCTAAGGATGTTGCTCCCACAATTGACCCTCCTTCTCCCAAGGTCTCCACCTGTGGCTTCTGTACCATGTTTGGCAAATCCCACAAACCTAACAAATCAGCCAAACGTAAGCCCAAGTTCTTAAAGTGATCATTCCATTAATTTCCCCCTTTCCCTTCTGGACAGTGGCTTGCTTCGTCTTCTTCTGGGTGCTTTTAGGTTTTTTCTTTTTGGTTGCTGGGATTTTGATGTTCTTGATGTCTTTAGATATATACATGATTGTATAAACATATTATATATATATATATAAAGATATCTGTCTCAATACCAATTGAGGTGTAAAGAGCTTTCATATGAATCTCCTCCCCCCCCCCCCCCCCCCCAAACAACCCACACGTCTTTCGTTTGTTGGATATGATTTTGGTTAATTTTGATGTAATTCTTGTGCATATTTATTTAATCTGTTCTTCCATTTTGCAATTTAGAGATGTATATGGAATGGATGTGTAAAGATCTCATCTCAGTTTGATTTCAAAATCTCTCTCTTTTCAGACACTTTATCTTCTGTATCTAATCAAAGAAGGTGGGCTATGTGTCAAACAAGATGGGCGTTCTAATCTCATCTTTGACTTGTATTTTTGCTTTCTTTCAATTCTCTCTCCTGCCTCTCCACGTCACTGTTTTTCTCTCTTAGTTCCGAGCCATGGTTTTCCCTTTGAGTTACATATAATTAAAATTTATTTGATCGGATTCTCCTAATTGAGCCACTTGATTTGCCTGATTGATCGATCTGGGTAGCTGTAGCTCTGTGAATGAAGACGAATGTGATTTCGTTTAGTTTAATTTGGTTGACCTCCACTTTGCGGGTGTCATTGATTCCTTGATGGCCTAATTAGCTATGGTGTTGCTTTCTAATAATAATAATAATAATTGTATTATTATTATCAACTTGGGTTGGGGCTGCTTTGATGAGCTGTTGGCCATCGTCTTCGTCTTGGTGTTGGGTTTGGTGGGTCCAACACCTACGACCATTCTATTTACCCCTATGGAATTTTGTCACGTATTGATCACAACTGTTTGGCTTGATCTTGATGGGTTTCTATTAACAAGATTAACACGTTTTCTCTGCTAAGACTAAAACGTGTCACATTCCTATTAGTCTCCTAATTAAATTATCTAACTTAAACAAGACAGATAAATAGGGATGATATTTGAATTAAATTGATATGGATGGACTTAACAAACTGATATGCCCATTGAGAGAGACACTTTCTATTTGTGTGATAATTAAAAGATCAAACAAACTTATTAATGCTTAGATTAATTAAGAATAAAATTGTGTAAACACGTTTAATATTTTTACAGAGTGAAAACAAATTTCTCATCTAATGAAAAGACGTGGTTGAAGGGAACCAAATCAAAATAAAGAAAAATAAATGAAGAAAAGAAATGTCATGAAGATAGGGACAAAGATCAAATCGGTCCACTGCTTGTTATGAAGTCAAGTTCACAAGATGAACAACAACAATTCCATGCCTACAATGACAATGGACTTGTAGGATGTGATTAAGCTGCTCATGCTGTGTTTGGAATAAATGGATTTGTGTTAAGGAAAAAAATATATAAACAATTATTTAACGAAATAAATTGATAATATATATATATATATATAGAGAGAGAGAGAGAGAGAGAGAGAAGCATAGATAGAATTGAATTGCCAGGCAATGAGGTAAATAGCCATTTAACACTTCCTCCTTGTATGAAGATTATTGATGCATGAATACTCAGTTAAAGTCTACAACTTTTTTATTTCGCCTCATAGATTGAAGTTCATGAAACCAATTTTATATAGTGAGATAAAAATTTCATCTGTTGAATCATTTATGGTCGTTGTGTTGCATAGTTGCTCTCTCTCTCTTTCTCGTCCTGGGCTTCGTGATAATGATGGAGCTCATAGTAAGTTAGGTGGAATCGCCATTGACACCCACTACAGTAAGCAGCCTCTTCTTGTCCTTGAGGATTTCACTCAAAGGTTTAGGACCCTAATTAGAACTCTTGTGATATTTGTCTACTTGAATGCCCCAGCTTGCCAGAGGAATCAACATCTCCTTTGGCTTGTCTCGTCTCTTCTTTGACCGAAGCAAGGGTTTTCGGTCGGCCAGAAAACATAACAGACTCTCCAAGAGATCTCCTCTTCTTTGAGAATTCAGATGAATGAAACTGCTTCATGGATTGGTTGGTGCCTATATATTGAAGCCCTACATAGCCATATACATATATATATATGTGAATGGCTGCTATTGGTGGCTAGTAATTAAGTAGTGGTGTGGATCATCTTCATATCCTAAGTTCTCTAATCTAAGGTCATGATATTCATCTATCTACGTGAACATCAAAGCCTGGAGATGATTGAAGGCAGTGTTCTTCTTGCTCAATATGGCCATCCACTTGCTCCTCTGAAGTCTTATGATCAGGGCACGCAGCTCATCTCTTCTTTATTTGAATCAATGGTTAAGCCCTTCTTCTCTAGAAGAAACTGAGGTATCTGACCCCAACCCCTGCAGCTTCTTCGCATTTCAGATGATGGCACGTGAGGAGAACTACTTTGACCATTGGCAATAGCAAGACTTAATGGATCAACAACAATAATCAACATTCTCTTTTGGCTTATTCTCACTCCTCCAGAATCCCCAGACCCTTTGGATGTTTTCTCTTAAGATTTTGGCCATCACTCCAAGTTAACCTCTCCTTTGTATCATTAACAGGATTTATCTCTTCACAAGCTGTTTGTCAAAGCCCATTGAATGATTTTGGAGATGATCGATGCAACATGTGTGGCTACAAGGAAGCTTTAATTAATTTACCATGGTTCGGTTCAACTTCACACCAAACCCATAATTTCTTGTACATCTCTGTCACATTTATTGGAAGAAAAGTAATCTCTTACCCTCTAGAATTCTTAGAGAACAAGAAACACAAGAAGCTCACAAGGTGTATCCCAAACGCCCTTTAAATGTCTTCCACACCTAAAAATACCCAACTCTCAAAATTCATCCTCCTTCACTCGAATTGTCCAAATCCATCCCCATCTCTCTCAAGAGCAACCTAAACATACCCTTCAATTTTTCTAATTATCCTAGATTCTTATTAGTTATTAGAGATAAATTAAACATAAATAAATTCTATCACACTCACAAAATCTAAATTAGAGACACACATTTAACATGATCTGATATTGCATTTGTATACATTCATAAGTGAAGGACAAAAACTCTCACTCAAGGCCAAAATCCCTACATATTCAAAATTCATAATTTCAATATGTTTTCTATGTATATATAGAGGGAGAAAGAGGAAAAAGGAGACTTACGACGAGAAAAGATGAAATAAGTTGTGAAGATCCACAATTTGTAAGAAAGGATTGGGTTATCGATGACATTGTTCTTCTCTGTAGTCAATGTTGCAGCAACAAATCTATTCCATCTTACAATTCAATATTCTCAACAAACTTTTTCTTTAGGATATTTTTCAAGGTTTTAAGGTGAAATGTAGAAATAAAGAAATGAGAGATGATAGATAGTTAGGGTTTTCACAAGGACATTAGAGGAAATAGAAACATAGAAATAAAAGTAGAGTTATTGTTAAGGCTATCATAAGTACCTAATTGAGGGGTTTTCTCCGATTGATGATCGACAAAGCCGCAAATCTATTTCTCCTTACAATTGAATATTGTTGGCGAGCTTTCTTCTCCAATATTTTTTTCAAGATTCTAAGATAAAATATAAAATTAGAGAAATAAGAATCGTCTTATAGTTAAGATTTTTATAAAGACATGAGAAGTAAATAGTTATATTAATTCTTTTACAAGGCTAAAATTAAAATATAAAAATATTTTAGCTTCACATTTAAGGCTCTTAACGCAGCCTAAGTCAAATGATTTTAAATTTTAGTCAATATAATTCACCAAATTCAACACGATTAATAATTTTTTGAGTAACCAAACGGTTAATTTAGTGTGTTTGGCTTCCCCGTAAACGATCAGTTACAGTAGGCTATTCATAAAAAGAAAGGATAGATTAAGAATTCAAATCTCTTAAACTCACTATAGAAACCTATCTTTACCATACTTCAAGTTGAGTTATTAAAATTTATTTTTTTAAAAATCTAAACAATAAAATTTTTAAATTTAATATTATTTTTGCATTAAATTTCCTCCCTCCAATGGCAACTATATATGCATCTTTATTAATTTAATCATATTTAGTTCACAAATTGTGGATCATGCTATTTGTGTGGAGAGAACTTTACAAGTTAAATATATCACGATAAATTAATGATATTTTAGAACATATTCTTGTGATAAAATTGAAAAAAGTGCTCTCTTTGCGGCAAGCGATGAAAAGGCGAGGATGTAGTGACAAGACGACAACAGCGACAGCGATAGAGCAGTTGGAGGAGGGGAAGGAAAGAGAGAGAAAGGAGAGGAGAGAGAGATTTCAATCAATTTACACATGGACAAAATGGTCATTCACCACTCACCTGCAACCCATCATCCTATGCATATGATCAGTACAACCTTCTCCAAACAAGTGGATAATCAAACTTGTAGGTAAATGGTGAACCAACCTAATCTGAATTTCGTCCAAACAAGTAGACATGTAGTGACATAATTATTAATTAAATAAATTGATTACACATTTCCTTAAATTTTGTTGTCCCAACTTTAACCTTTCATACACTCAATCAATGCCTAAACTTTTCAAATGATGTCTAAACTTTTAACATTTCACCCATCTAATCAATATCTAAACTAAATGATTAAAGTTGAAGAAATGTTTCGTCAATTACCCTTAGTAACTTAGCACCGCCATCAGAATCATTAAATCCCAGTAACTGAAACACTGCTCTAAATTCCCAAGTCAGAACACCCTGCCAAAGAAAAATTAACCAAATCCAACACCATCTCAGCAATTATCAGTGAAATACCAACCCCAAACCTGAAGTATCACAGTGACCTGATTCACTGCCGAGAGAATATAATTGAGCAGCAGCGATCCGAATAAAATAAGATAATATAAATAGAAAGAGGAAGAAGAAGAAGAACCAAAATAGCTTAAAGCACTGCCCTGCACAAACAGTATCAATTGGGAGGCCTCAAAAAACTTGTACACAGCTTCTTAAGCAAATGCGCCAATTTACCACTCCAAGACGAACTGTTCATGACCAGCTCTCTGTACAGGAAGACAAGCTTGGCATCAAGATGATGATGGTACCAAGCTCCTGATTCAAATCCATATATGCAGCAGGAGACAAAAAAAAAAAAAAAAAAAAACCTATCCTAGGTTACTACAGTTCTCATCACTATTCATCTTCCTCTATTCTAATGCCACCAAGCCCTACTTGAAAAGTTTCAAGCTCTAATGAGCTTTTCTATGTGAACCCCCGCTTGTCCTGTTCTACTAGAGAGAGAGGGAGAGAGAGAGAGCAGCAGCAGCAGGATCTGATAATGATTCAGCTTCAAATAAGTTAGCTGCAATTGCTATTGACATCCACTACGGCATGCAGCTTCTTCTTGTCCTCCAGGATCTCACTCAAGGGTTTTGGACTCTGAAACTCTTCTGACATTTTTTGATTTGGATGCCCCAGCTTGCCAGAGGAATCAACATCTCCTTTGGCTAGTCTCTTCTCTTCTTTGATTTGGGCAAGGGTCTTGGGCCCAGAAAACATGACAGACCCTCCAGATGATCTCTTACTTAAGACTTCAGATGAATGGAACTGCTTCTTGGACTGCCTATTTTCCTTGTAGTAAGGCCTGCTGGACCTATTTTGTGATTGTCTGAACCTGCCTTGGGCTTTGGTAACATTTAATACAGTTCCATTCCTCGCAGGTGCTCCAAGACCATAACTACTCCCCTTTCTAGTCAACCTTCCATGTAACTGCTGTGTTCCATGAAGGTTGCCCCCCTCCCGGTTTTGATCAATCCGACTTGAGATCTTGTTCCTTCTTGAGGAATGGGTTGCTCGGTGATCACCACTGAACCTCCATCTCCTAAGATGGTCTCGTAGATCCACAGTTCTCCGACCATCAACTGCCAAATCCACAGGCCGGAATTTCCTCTTTCGGGGCAAAATAGGGTTCAATATTCTCTCTCTTGAGTGCCCAGGAGCCTTTCTCGGGTATTCAAATACATGCTCGTGATCAAATTGATCATAAGAATCAAGGCTCTCTTGTTTATACAAAATCCCTGCATCAGGGTAAGCAGGATCATACGCTTCAGAGTCTTTGTACTCGTGCCCTAAGAAATGCCCATCAAAGTCTTGGCCATCCCTACCATTGGCTAGTAAGTATTGATCTGGATCATTTTCATATACTAAGTTCTCTAATCTATCATCTACGAGAACATCAAAGCCTGGAGATGATTCAAGCCAGTCTTCTCGCTCAATATGACCTTCAAATTGTTCCTCTGAATTTGTATCAGTGCACACAACTGATCTTCTCTGAATCAAGCCCCTCCCCAGAAGAAATGCATCTGACTCAACTCCTGCAGCCTCTTCACATTCAGATGAAGATATATCAGGAGAACTACTTTGATCCTTGACAATACCAAGAGTTGATGTGTCAACATTCTCTTTTGGCCTGATCTCTGCTTGAACTGCAATTTCAGGAAGGGCCTGAGGTGGATTAGGATGGGGAACTATTGGTACAGGTCCTGTACTACTTCCTTTAGATGTCATATTCTCCAAAATAGGAGCCTCGCCAACTCCAGACAGTGTCTTTGAGGTTTTCCCAGCAGGTGTCCCATTATCAGGTCCATGAAGAAAAGAGCATCTATCACCTTTACTGCAGAACCCACTGAAATAAAAATAACAGGGAACATTGACCTTGTTCACAGGTGCAGAGTTCCAATTGTCCGGAATAGCAGATTCAAATGACAGTTCCTTCTGTGCTTCGAATGGCTACAACAAAAGATAAATAAATAAATAAAAATGACACATTCTCCAATAGCAGTGGAATGGTTACAAGACAAAAAGATCAACCATAATAAAATTAAGCACTTTTTATTTATCAAAATACAAATAAATGAGAGATGGTTAGTTATGCTACAAAGGTCTAGGAAAATGAAATTACTTCAGGGGAATGCTTTGCATACAAGTTTTTCCACAGAAGTTTTATACAAAATGATGTGATTCTTTTACTTCATCGAGAGAGTTGGAAAAAAAAAAACACATTATAATAATTCATATTTATGAAAATATCATTGACACATCATTTGTGGCATTTTCGTATACAAATTCCACACTGACATCAGTCTCCATTAGAAATACTTGGTAGATAAATAAAAGCAAAAACCAAGGCTGTTTAAATATCTATTCAGTTTCTACTCAACGCCTTCATTGTACTTCATCTTTAACAGTAATTTCACCATGTTATCTTGCATGGAATACAAAATCACATCAGAATTGTGGCCATTTCTAAAACATGTTTGAGATGCACGAATTCATGTTTTATGTTTCTCTAGAAACTAACTATGCAAGTAACTTGTCCAAAATTCATAGCTAACTTTTAAAATACAGTCTACTTTTATTTTCTTCCACCAAAACTTAGCAAAAGTACAGGAGAACTAAAAAGGGCAGCCTTCCAATATTAGTGATTTTTCTTTTCAATTTTCAAGGAGTATCCCAATTAGACCACCTTTAATGGTTGGCATGGGACCTCTCAAAATCAAATGAACACTGGTTTAAACTGTTTAGGTCCCAAAATTCAACTCACTACCTTGCAGAAAAATTGAATTTTACCATTCTGTTTTCTCCAAGAAAATAGTAACTTCGTCTGCTGAATATGGCATTTAACTTATATCTAATTTATTACCAATAATATAGAAATGCTGATTACAATAATATAGGAATGCTGAAACCAGTTAGACATCAACAAATTATGACAGTTCACTTCCGAGTTTAGTTTCTTTTTTTCAATAATGAATATCAAAGACATGTCAACGGCCTTCATTGGCATTTGGCACTAATAGTTAATTATAGGGTTAAATAAAAAAGTAATAGCTTCATAAACATACACTCCCTGCAGCTTGGTGAAATGGGGAGATCTATGCCATGTTCAATGATTCTAACACCCAATATTTGTTAGGAACAACAGTTAGAAATGACTTTTATGCAAGCACAGTAAGACATTGGGCCAGCCTCCAGCACCATGGCTTTTATACAAATGATAGGTAAATGGTAAAAACTTAACAAGCAATCAAAACCCAGCACCACCATCTAACATTAATGGCATGGAAAACTCCTATTAGTCTCCCTTTATTTTCCTCACAAAGGGCAAGGATATACCAAATATATATATATATATATATATTCAAGTGGAGGCAAGAAAATAATGTTAACTACAGAACTTAAAATGAATTCTCAGATGCTATCATGAAAAAGTAAGAAGATTTCGAACAAGTAGTATCCCAACCCAGAATTCTGCTATCAGCATTTATAAAACCAAAGCCCACATTCTTGTGTTTCTCAAGGTGAACCCAAGAATATGACCACACAAGAAGTTAGAATTTATGCACCAGAAATTAAGACAAGTGACAAATGTTTAAAGGAAAAATGATTATCTTTTAATGACTTTATCCCAACACAATTAGTTTACGAATTACTAGTGATTCAACCAAGAAAGCATTGAAATCCAAAGGTAATATGAGTTTACAGGATGTCGAAATGCGCAAGAGGGATTAAGACAGCTCCCCGCCAACCAATACCAGCAATCTCTGGGGTTGAGTCTAGCCATCTCACTGTGCCTATATTCACATTCAATCCCCTACAGAGAATATTTCACAAGCAAAGTTAGCAACTTGCAGTTCATAGACCCTTAAACCAGCTCTATAAATTTGAAAAGGATAATACACAGCCACAGATTTTATTTTTTTTTTCAATACCACAAGTC
The DNA here is from genome assembly GCF_014633365.1 of Diospyros lotus. Classification (NCBI taxonomy): domain Eukaryota; kingdom Viridiplantae; phylum Streptophyta; class Magnoliopsida; order Ericales; family Ebenaceae; genus Diospyros; species Diospyros lotus. The sequence continues at coordinate 34,162,857 of NC_068344.1, forward strand.
TAAAACAAATTTTAAAAAAAAAAATTACTACAGGCTTGAAACTGTTGAACAAAATACTGCAGTTTCTTCCACAGTTCCACCTCAACAGCCACACTGGAATAGTTCAGTGTAGCAGTTACAGCTGACTTGCTGTGTGACCCCAGCAAGTACACTTTATAAATATTTGCCATTTGAACTTTCTATTTTTTTTCTCAATATATAAAGTAAGCAACTGGTGCCACCAGCACCTTACTAGCAGCATTAAATAGCTTAAGCTTCTAAAACCCATTCTCCTTAAGCAGCTTTACAACTGTGGAGGGAGGCAGTGGATGAGTTTCCTGTGTTTTCCAGTTTGCTCCAATCCCATTCACTGAACCCTCCACCACTGCCATCATCATCCACAGCTACAGCATGATAAAACCAAACCTAGAACTCAATCCCCCAAACCCCACAACCATGATTCCTGATACAGCTAGCTTGGCACCTAAATTACTATGATAATTAAGATAAGCGCAAAAAAGATAACTAAAACCCCAAAGGATCACAAGATTAGAAGCTAATTCAAGTAATACTGTAAAAGTGGTCTGACACCAAAATTGATCTCCAAGAAAGTAAAGTTGTTTTCTTGGATTCTTGCTACTAAAGAACTTGCTCAGGAAATAGTTTTCTTGGCTTCTTGCAGTAAAGATTAGATGCCATTTGATGCTGTTAGTAAGCCGCTGGTGGAACCAGCGATTTGTTATATTTTGGGGAAAAACAAAATAGCAGACTCGTTGATGTCACTGACGAGTTTCCTATTCAATCTGCCACATTGGAACGCTTTTAGCGGGGACAATGAGTTGGAAGAAATTGTAGTATTTTGCAAAATAGTTTCAGGGCTCTTCAAATATCTTCTAAAATTGAATCATTTTAAGAAGTCCAAAACCACACATGCAAGAGCATAGGTGAATTTTTTCTCTTTATTAATTGTTTTGGAAAATAGCAAAATATGAACGAATTAATTTAGTGATGTCACAAGACAGGCATTTCAAACATAAAATCTACTTAGGAACCTAAGAACTTAAATTAAAATCCACTTAAAATTCAACTCAACTAAACTTTCTTTCTTTCTTTCTTTCTTTCTTCAAATCACATAGGGTTGGATACTTGGACCCTCTTTCTTCATTCCATTTATCAGGGGAAATAGTTTGGGTGACACAGCAAAGGTACACATGCAAGTGAGTAACCATGGAGTCACACATACGCAGACATTGGTACAGGTCCAGACCATGGCCCCTGCATAAAGATTTCAAGAAACATCCCCCCCCCCCAAAAAAAAATAAAAATAAAGAAACCCTAACTGGCAGTTTCTTTCTTACAAGGACATTCATCGTGGCACATTTGACACTGATTGAGCGAATTTAAGCCCTCTTTCACAAGTTAAAGAATTTGAGCGCAACGATCCAAAAAAGAAAGTAAATAAACAGACACATTATTGAAAATTCTCAAGATCACGATCACCAAGAACCCCGAAACAAATACACGCGTGTAGGCAACCACACATCAGCAAACGAAATTAAGCCCTAAATCACCGGCGAATGCGCAAACTGAAAACAAATTCCAAACAAAAGAACCGAAAGGTGCCGCGAAGAAGCAAACCACGAATCGAAATTGAGAAAGATTTGGAGTGCTAAGATACCTTCTTGCAGGTGAGGGGAGAGGCCAAGAAGTAGACGCAGTCGGTGTTCCGCTTCTGCAATTCCTCCTCATCCATTTCTTGAAGTAAGAAACGGAGACTTCCACAGAGAGAGAGAGAGAGAGAGAGAGAGAGAGATTAATTTCGTCTATAATCGCAATAGAAGAAGAAATGGGCGGAGAGATCGTAATCTTCAGTTACAAGGCAGAGAGAGAGATATATATATAGAGAGAGAGAGAGAGATGGAGAGAGAGAGAGAGAGAGAGAGAGAGTTGTGAGCTTCTGAGCTTCTCGAAACCTATTTCAATAGAATTACAATCAGAATTTTAATTTTAACGTTTTAATAATTCTATCTGAGCTAAAATTTCGTAATTTTAATATTCGGAATTGGTGGAATTAAAATAAAAATTACAATTCTAACCCCATAGTTTTAATAATTTTAATAAGAATTTTATTATTCTAATATTTGAAATAATAATAAAGTATTTAAAAATAGAATTAAATTCTACTTTCTTTGGAACAAGATGGAAATATAATTACATGAACAGTTTTGTCATATTATTTTTTAAAAAAAATTATATTTGATATTTTTAAAGTTTAAGATAATTATAAAAATTATCCGTTTGAAAAAATACGAGTATCCTTAAAAATTAATGTTGTGTTGTAATTTTTTTGATACTAATTAACCATAGTTAAATATTTTTTTAATGACCAAAATACCCTTGTATTTCAAAAAAAAATTGTCTTATCTCTTTATCTGTTTCTCTTTCTTCCTTCTCCGTTGACTAAATAGTTGTAGTTCTCGAGAAATTGTTGCCTTTGCTCTTTTTTGACACTTTTTGTTCACTATTTTTGTGTTATTATCACCGACCATTTTTATTTGTGTTTTTCCAATGTGTCATTTTTTGTTCTTTTTTCTTATTCTTATAACTCAATTGAATTTACTCATTATTGCAAATGTAACCATTTTCACCAACCACCTTACTCTCATCAAGATAGAGGTAATTATTATTATTTTTTTCTCTTTCTCTTTATTAATTTAATCAAAATTTGGTAGGGTCTGTGTCAAATTTGGATGTGTAAGGTTCAATCAAACCTAGCAAATCTTTTGTATTTGTATTTGAATCTACATCTAAGTTTGCAATCAAACCAAATTTAGAGAGTTCAAATCTAGTAATTGTTGATAGGCAACGATCATTGATTATTATTTTTTTTTTTTTAAATTCAGAGAAGAGATGAGAGAAGAAAGAGAATGAAAGGTAAAATAGTCATTTTATTTATTGATTTAATTATGAAGAGGTTATTGTTATTTTTAAAATGTCAATAATGTTTTTGCAATTATGTTAAAACTCAAGGGTAATAATTGCAATTTACACTACTTCTAACAATTCTATAGAAAAAGTTAATTTACAACATTTGAACAATTGAATTTAGTTTTTAAGTGTTATATGCAAAAAAATAAATAACTTTGAATTACGTTCTTGTATTGTAAAAAAAAAAAAAATTAAGTATAAAAATAAGATTATATAGCCATCACATATATAATAATAATAATGATATTTTATCATTAAATTATTATAATTAAAATAAAAAAACTAAAATCATGTTAAATCAATATGATTTGGACAACTAAGATAAAAGATAAGAATATTAACATTGATAGAGAAAAAGAAGGAAAAGGAGAAAAAAAGAAGAAAATTTTAAAAATATTATAAATAATTGGGAATGGTACTTATAAATATAAAATAAATAATTAAGTGAAGTTTTAAAATTAGTAACGAGAATGACTTAAATAAATAACTATTATTTTTTTTTTAATTTGAAAAACTCAAAAGATCTTCTATCAATGTATAATTTTTGCCTAACACCATCTCATCTTTTGTAAAATTCACAACCTTGACATGTTCTCAGTCTCATTAGACGGACATATGAATTGGAGCTCAAAATTTGAGGTTTAACCTCTTGAGTAGACGCAAATTATCAATAGTCACATAAAAATAAAGGAGTTTGATGGGTCACCATATTCAGTTTTGTTTGATCAGCAAGAATTTGTTCTAGAAAATTGTGAAGGAGAATCACTCAGGAAAAAAGAACTATTTTTCTTGTAATTCATTTGTGATTAGAAATGTCATAAAATATAAGAAATTACTTTGAATTTTGGAATTTTAATGTTTATTTATTTATTTTTTATTGTAAAACAACACAAAGAGATTGTAAATGAGAAAGCTTTTTTAATGTTCATGTCAAACAACATAAAATTTACTCGTAGACAAATTGCGAAAGAGGGCTGTGGGACCCATGAAGGGTGGTGGAACACTCCCCCTTGCAAGCCCGCATCGTTGTTGTCTGCAACATTGGACAACATAGCAGCTGCCTTACAAATTAAGTTAAAAACCAATTTCTTTCAAACCCTTATGCTTCTTTCTTTTTTTTTTTTCAAGTCAAACTCAAACTTGGGTCTGCAGGGAACTCGAAATCTCCAAGGTTCTTTAATTTTGTTTTCCTGTACCTTTGAAAAATATAATCCCAAACACACCACAAGGGATCCCCCAAATGAACATTAAACTCAATCTGCAGAAACAAAACCATGAAAGTGATACCGAGTTTAGGAAACAAATCTATAATATGATAACTCTCAGATTACACTTTCTAAGTTCACAAAACAGTGCCAAATAAGCCACAAAACCAGAGAGTCCACTAAAGGAGGAAGTTCTTCATAATCATACATTGGCATTTAAGGGACTTCCCCAAAATGTGTTATTTTTCTTTGGAAATGGTTCTTGCGGCAGTCAATTTCTTGGTTTCTGTAGTCTAGCAGCATAATGTATTTCATCAAAATTCAGTTTATTCCAAAAAATTGAGTAATCGTGTCGCATGGATTCTGATTTGCTCTGATTCAAATCAAAATTTGTAGACCATTTGTTCTGTGTATCCAGCTTCCTTGAGTAGGCCAGAGAGCTGCAACAAAACCAAATAAAAGGCTCGGAATAAGCAAATGTTGGGAAATCGATTCAATATCAATCTATACTGCACTATAATGCTGTTCCATACCTCGCCTTGTGAGCGATCTTTAGCCTTATCACCGGAAATATGATTCATCATTCCAGGGGGACCGCATACCTGAAGAAAGTAGGATAAAAGTGATTTGATTAATCAAATGAATGAAGGCAAATCTAGCTTACAACTTCCTCTCAAGTTGAGAATTAACATGTCAAACAATGCGAGCAATCCCATAGCCATCCATGCTTGTAGCAGTTTTAAGTACATCAAGACTGATGGACTCGGCTTCAAGGGGCAATAAATAAAAATGCAGCTTTGAGATTTATGCTGAAAAAGTATACAATAGGAAGACATATCCATCTTGAACTGCATGGCATCACAACCAGTACAACAGTTTTCAGACAGTACATAGTTTCTCTCTCTTATTCTCCATATTTACCCAATTGCTGCTGTTACTCAAATTGCAGAGCCAGTTTCCCATTTCTTTATATTAAAAGTACAAGGACCACGAAGCTTTTGATTTGAATATGTTAATTGCTTCAGTGCCTGATAAAAAAGATAAAAAGGAAACAAGAAGTCGTTTGGTACTCGACATAAAATTTAATATCTTTGCCTCAGGAACCATCATCTGGTTCATGGACTGCCCTTTCTTTCTTTTAGTAATTTGGTTTAAGGACTACCTTCATTTACTTCTCAGTTTTTCCTGTTTGAGGACCTTTAACAAGAGATCAGATATTAATCATTCTAGGCAAAGCATGCATGTATGGCAGATTGAAAATATGACCTAGCAAACTAGAATTAGAACTTGACCATTTGGGTAACATATACAGCTTTGACATATTAACGATGTGAATAAGCAAACTGTAATAGGCTTCATATTTTAGGTATCAGACAACTGAACTTTATGGAGAAAATATCTGGTTTTCTATTAACACTGCATTGTTGACAGATCCAGAACTATATCCGATAATGTCAATGTTTATACAGCCAATCAATGAAAAAGTAACATTCTGCAATGCAAAGAACCAGAGGAAATGTATATAGTATTTGGAGAATTCTAGCTCTCCATATCAAACTATTTGAGTGTATGTCTCACACAAGGAGTTAAATTATATGCAACATCTTGAACAACTATTTAAAATGCAAAGGTTAGTTACAAAGTAACAGAAAAACTTACGAGGATAAGAGTATCATCACTAGGACCAGGTAAACCTTTCACAATCATATCCTTCGATATGTAACCTGAACCTCCTTTCCAATCTTTTGATGGGCTATCAACTGTGTAGAATATCTGAAGTTTGCACAAGAAACCCAATCAGAAATGCGTATCAAATTTCAGGACACATAATGGTACCAATGAATCTGCTGGTACCTTTAAATTTGGGTGGCTAGCTTCAAGCATGTCAAGCTTCTGTTTGAGCAATATGTCATCTGGAGAAATATTTGCATAAAGCAAAGAGAGCTGAAAGGATAAAGATCCAGTAAAGTTATAATTCTTACAACTTACCAAGCCTTTATCCTACAATTATGGGTCTTCTAACACATAATACTTGCACTAGACTGAATTTTAAATAGTTTCAATTATTGAAAGCCAAAATTGTATCCGGAATACTAGAACATATCTGCCAACAGAACTGCAAACTATAAATTCAAATATGAAGAGATAAAGAGATAACAGGGTACCTGTGTGTTGTCCTCAGAATTTTTCAGAACAGCCTCAATTATCTGAAGCATTGGAGCAATGCCAGTACCGCCTGCAATCTGAATAGGAAGTATGTTTTCACATTTTCTAATAAAAAAAGCTATACATGTTAAGCTTTATAATACACTGGGCAACTCAATTAGTATACCAAATGCAAAGGACATCAATAGCAGTAAAAGTAATATTACAATGGTGACAGAGGGAATATGAGAAGAACTTAAATCACCTAATTTCCTTCTGATTTGATATGCATTTTCATTTATTGTAAGTGGCTTTCTTAGCTTTTAAAGCTCTTTTGTTTTTTTCTTTTCTAGTAAATTACCTTCATATAAGTGCTGTATTAAGTTGAAGAATGGGCATTCCATTCTTTATTTCAGGAAAAAGCGCAATCCATAATCTATGTTATCGTGTTCTTCCTTCAATTTTAAGAGCTGGAGTATAGAAACTATTATGCAAGGGTGCATTTTGTTATATTCTACAAGCTTATTGGTATAGTGCAACAACAGTATAGTGACAAAATGCTGAAAGATCTAAGTGCTATAAGGCCTTTGAGAGAGAAAACCCAAGAAGGTTTTCCCTGGTAAGATATTTCACCTCCTTTTAGAGACAGCTTGAAACAATGTATGAGATAGAAGAAAATTGTCCAGGTTATCTGATTAGAAATTAAAGAGAAACATGCGTTCTTCCATAAAGCATCAAAATATGTTTTACAGTGAAACACAAAGATGTTAAAAGACCCAAGAAGCACAAAGGCAACAAGGTCTTCTACAGGCCAAGCACAAGGTACTATATAAAGTATAAGAAGTAACAATATACTAACATGGCCATTACTTATAAATGCATTTACAACTTAAAGCAAAATGAACAGAGAGTGAGATAGACCGAGTAAGATAAATGAACATATATGTTAATCTTTTCAACTAGAAAAAGTGTATTAAGTGAATGGTTAATGCAAAACCGAAACAACAAAAATCCAGTTACAATTTCTAATTGTTCCTGCATACATGCACTAAGAATTACACAACATAAAAAATATTGATAAAGATATGATCTCCTTGTTTGTTGAATATATAGGACACCTTTGTTAAGCATGCAGCCAACTAAAAGGCACAGAGCCCAGGGATTCAGGTGGGCCTAAAGGGGCCTGACCTAGCATAGAAATGAGATGCTATTTCAACCTTTATGACTGCAGGTCTTTTGTGGCCTGGGCAAGCTTTTGACAACTATGCAAGGGAGTATGACAAAATTGCCCCAATCTAAAACTTCCGGACTCCTTAATTTAAATCTTGTTATATTTAGGAACTAAGGCATTGTAAAGAGGAAACTAGTATACAGTGCCATGGAAGGAGAACAAATAGGAAGAATGGCCCCTTTGGTTCATCAAATGTTGACACATTTTTTAATCCCTTTTAGTACTTAAAAAGCTACTAACGTTACTCATTGTCTATATTTTTTATTTCTATGTTTGTTTTCCTTAGGTATTTGTTTGAATTCCTTTAATTGTGATAATATAAAGTGAAACCAAAGATGCCTTGTCCTTACCATGCCGATGTGTTTCTTCATATTGGGAGTATATTTGAGCTTCTCAATGGGCCTGGAATAAATAAAAAAGATCCAACGGTAAGAAGATATAGAAAAAATCCTTGCCTGCCAGTTGTTTATGTACATGGCTTACCCTTTCACTTCTAATACATCTCCCGGTTTTAATTTTGCAAGATGCTGTGTCATTTTCCCTTCTGGGTACACCTGCAAGAATTTGTTAAGATAAATGACCAAAATTAAATAGAACAGTGCAGATATACATACATATAAATATATATATATATATATAGAGAGAGAGAGAGAGAGGGCAAGATGGGAACAAGGAAACTTGTAAGTAGATGCTGTTAGATGCATACCTTAATTATTAAATCAAAGTATCCTTTAGAATCAGGATCAGATATAGGAGTGTACCTGACAGGGATACACACTTCAGAATTTATAAGTTGGTCAATAAAAAGAGAGTAATAGATTGTAAATTGACAATGTAGAATATATCCACATCCTAACTTCAAAGGAGAATTGCTGTGGCTTCCACTGGACTAAATATCTCACTAAATATCAAGTTTCTCAAAATCTGAAACTTCCGCAGTCAATAAATGGAATCTGGACAGCATATAATGGGTAGCATCGCAACTAAATTGCATACAAACATACAATTATATTGATCTACATACATTATTTAGATATACTTTCTGTGCATTAAAAAAAAAAAAAACCCTCACATATGGATATCTGGGTAATTATTGCAATAACAACAAAACAATAAAGTTCTGAGAACAACCCTAGAAACCTTGAAGATACAGTTTGTGAAAACATTGTAACAGAATTTCATGACTTTGAGAAAGATGTAGTGATGTATGTACAATGAATAAGTACACTGCTAGATACCCTCAACTATGCTCATTGTCATTTGCACCTCTTTACTAAGAAATATTACATTCAAAGAAGCGCCAATATGAATACAAATACGAAAGTGGACATGGATATGGACACAATATCCAATGAAAACAATAAGAATACTGAAAAAGTACTAAAAATATTGGGAAAAATCCATTAATCCAATATAAAGATGCCATTAAACCCATAAATAATGACAGCATGAACATCATTTAACGAGAAAGGAAAAGAAGTAATTAATCTTTGCTAAAGTTGTGACAAGTGACAACCTGAATTTTACATTTTTTATTTACTCAATTGTAGATTTTAACATGAATGAATCTTTAGAAACTCTAATAAAATTAGATCATGTTCTGAAGAATGCCCAACTAGACATTATCTAACATGTCTCAAAAATGAAATAATAATAAAAATTAGGCAACATCTAGACATTATCTAACATGTATTTATATCCAATCAGTGTTGGATACCAATATAACACCCAAAATGAAGGGTGCATGGTTAATTACACTTGGTCCCCCTAATCTTTATACATTATAGCAATTGTACCCTTCCATATATGCTTGGGATGAGATGAATAATACAACAGTAACTTCTCTAGCAAAATAAAAATGCAAATTGATGACAGAATTCCTGGCTTCCTGCTTAGACAACATGAAATTGAATACTAAAAGCTACAAGTAAGAGGCGGAGTGGTGGGGAGGAAGGTGGGGGAACGAGTGAGTGTGATTGGATGTAAGGGGGTGACAGTGAAAGATTTGCTATAAAAATTGGAAGTTAGGCTAAAGGTGTTTTAGCCGCATTATCCTCTGCCATTTTGGAAGTGTTGAAGTGTAAAAGAAATAATAGGAAATTGAACTAGAAGGAAGGGCTTTAAATTTTGTTAGTTGAGGGTGGTTTTTTAACAAAAATACGTCATAGTTGAGGGAGTGTGGATGTAATGAAGCCTAATTTTAGGGTACAAATTGCCTAATTTAATTAGAAGTGCGTCTATGCTTCATGGTTCACATATGTGGAAAGTTTCTCACCCCCTCCCCCACTATACTTTTCTCTGGCTTCATAAAATATTAATAGACTTAAATGAGATGAAACTACATTTCTCAATGTTAACCTTTCTAGACTGAGTGCTGGAATGGTTGGACTTGGTACATGAAAGGGGCTACAGTGAGAACATTAGGAATATTTATTTGGACATTAGGAACACATGATATCAATGATCATTGTTGCTTGATTTGACAATGGTCTGGCCTTATAGTTCCAGATTATGTGAGTTCTAGTAAACCACAAAATTTTGATAAACTTTCCTGATAGAAAATGTTAAAAACAAAAAGTATTGTAGTAAGAGAAATTGAACTGATTTAACAATGAATAACAAGTATGTAGTCTTGGAAAATGAGATTCAACATCAGTAGGAATAAACACAGCCCAGCTCACTTGAGAATTGGTCCAAATCAAGGAGATATGAACAAAAAGTTTACCACTTGGAGCAAGCATGCCAAAATATGGGCAAGAAGACTTACGGGCGTATGACATATTGCATTTTTCCTTCAGCATCTTGCCCTAATGGTGCCCTACAGAGTTGCAAAAATAAAGTGACAAATGCTTCAGATAAATTCACTAAATCCAACAACCACCTTATCTGCCAAACTGAAATTTCTGATAGGAACAAAGCATAAATTTGCTCTTAGCATGTATAGCAAAACATACCTTGTAATGATACATGATGCTATATGAAGACCAAACCTGGCAGTTGGATCAAATGAAAACCTGCCATTATGCGGGAAGCAAGCTAGTCAAGGGCGAGCAAGCATTTTTTTCCAGAGTTCAACATACATGCAATCAGTTTGTGCATGTAGCAACGTTCCATAGTGATTCAAATAGATTTGACCTCACTAGTTAGCTGTTTTTATGAAATAAATCCATTGTGCTTTTACTAGGTTGTGTATGATTCTTTAATGTTCAACAATACATATATAATGATGCTTTCTTAAAATCAACAGTCAGTATATTTGAGTTCTGGAATGCAAAACTAATAAACTTCTATTTGTTGTCCAAACAACCTTAGTTATTGGATGTTTAGGTGAAAGTTCCTTCTGAAAAGAAAAATATTAATTTTTTTTTCCTATGAGTTGATATGATGATTCTCTAAGGAGAAACTTCAACAGAATCAATCACAAAATCAGTTATATGGTTTTGAGGAATTGTCATTATCAATTGCTTAAATCTTCAGAGGCAAAACCTATAATTGAGAAGAAAGAAATAAGTTTACCATATGGGACAAAACTGAGGATTAATTTCAGTTGAACAATTATATTTTCTTTCCATAACAAAACCAAACATGTACTGTGAAAAGGATGAGATTATGATAAATGGTTGTGGTTTTTGTTTCAAGACTAGATTCTGTGGAATGGTTGCAGTTTTGGTTATACAAGACAAGATTCCATTCAGCTGTTGTCTTGTAAAGTTTGATTTTGATTAAATGGTTATGGGTTTGGTCTTCAAGATAAGAAACCGCGGGGCTACCATCTTTAGGAGACAGTTTTTGATTGGAAAGGACAATGGGTATGTACATCAATGAAATGGACAAAATGGAGGTTGTAGAGGCCTGAGTCAGCAGGATAGACTGCAAAAACCCACAAGACTCTATTAAAGTGGAAAATGGACATCCATAGTAATTAATGAACTTGTCTCAAGCACATCCCATTTAACAGAGTGACAAGGGAAACCATGAGATTTCCCACATTAGTAATTTGTTGTGCAACCCAGTTGATTAAGTATGGAATGAGTGTGGGAAAATGGATATTATTTCAAAAAGTTTCAAATTATTTAATTATTAGTTATTAATTATTGGATAAAAGACATCAGGTCTTACATAACTACTCCAAATACAACATGGATAACTTGGGAATACTTTTATGGAAGTCTTTACAAACCAATATAAACCCAAAATAATAAACAGGAGAAGAGGATAACCTGAATAAGTGAGAATTAGGGCTGACTTGTGCTCTGTCTTGCAGCTTAAATTCAAGCCACTTATCTGGATCAAGCGCTGGAAAACCAAAAAAGTGTCATCTCAGAATAGAATGCATTAAAAAATAAAAAATTGAGTATTTCATATAGTTGGAACTCTTGAAACATCTGGCTTTGTGCAACATAACAAAAAGCGGCTTAACCAAAAGATTGGGCCAATAGAGAATAATCAAATAATCAAACTTGTACTTATGAGAGAAGGAAAAAATTAAGGCAGCAAGGGATTAGAAAAAGGAGCAAGTTGGTCTAAAATATAAAAGTGTCACCATAGTGGTCCAGTTAAGAAGAACTGGGCTTCATAGTCATCTTATTAATAATAGAATGTCTTAAAATAATCAAATTGCATATTCAGTCAGGAGCCGTTGTCACAAAAAGCCTAAACTTCAATCTCTTTCTTTTGCTCCACAGGCTATAACCCAGCCCCTAAGGAGACAAGCTTTGAGATTCTTGCTTAGAGATAAGAGAAACAAATGTCAAAGTTGCCTAAGAGTTTCTCTTCACAAGCAATAAGTAAAGAACAACACCAAGACTTGATCCAACTAGGAAGGAAAGCAACTAGTAAAGAAGTCTGTATCAATTTCTATTGTAAGTGAATATTAAATGAAATCTCATAGATCCCAAAGTAACTTTTAGAAACAATCAAAGATCAGTAATGGCAGTTTCATATTAAATTGCAGCGAGTCAAAGATACATACCAACTTTTGGGCTTGTTTCTTCACTGGTTTTATCTAGATAAACCTGTAAAATAGTCAAGCAGAACAAGCTTAAGTTTTCAGATCATAATAATATGCAAGAGCAAATTATTAGAAGTGATTTAAAACAGCTGTGATATTTAAACTAGATGATGCTAGGAAACTACTACTTCCAGTTTGTAAATGGAGCAAACCGAGGTAACAAGTCAAACCAAGCTTGAAAGAGTGAAGGTCTTAATCATGACTGGAACAGGACATTTTATGTTGAAGTGAACATCACGTGGACACAAAACTTGTGGGGTACCAAATGTGGAACTCAACCACGTTGGCAAGGAATTATTACATTGGTAAGTGCAAATAAATTACAAGAGCTTCCAAAGATGAAAAGCTTACATTCCAATTATAAAAGCAAGCTCACTGCTCCAGTCCAGACAATTTCTTAGAGCAGGAAAAAATGCCAATATTTAAGGGGAAATTGGAATTTGGAAAAAAGATAAATTAATGAAGTGGGAAATCATATGGACTACCAAGAAGCCCAGGAAGTAACAAGATGTTTATTTCATTTCAAGTTTTCAGGAAATTGCTGAAAACATCGGATTCAGACTAAAAATTAGAAAGCATGCAGAAAGCACCAATAGAATGTATGATATCAAAAAATGCATTAGCTGATCTGGTTTTCCAAAAAACCTATAAGAGCTCTGTATTCTTCTATGATACAAGAAAATGGAAACTTAATCATATAGTAAGTTAGATAACTGATTTTACTGCTACTGAGTAACATTAAACCCAGTACAGACAAAATCACCAGCTTCTTTCATTTTCTTAATTTATCCACACATAAGCTTTTTCTTCAACTAAAGGATGACAGAAATGATTCTTATGGAAAAATAAGATTCTATACAAGTTTCCATTTTCTGATACCTGGTACAATACTTTATGAAGATCAAGGTAATGCAGTCACAGAGAGAGAGAGAAAGAGAGAGAGACGTACAAAAAGCCAATAGGTCAACATAGAAAACTTATAAGTCTATTCCTCCATACTTTCTAGTAACTCCAAAACTGACCTAGTTTCAGCTTACACAAAAGTACAGCCAACTATCTAATCAGGGTTTCTTGCATGGTAGAGACAAATTATTTCTTGTGTTAATAATTTTTAGAGTGCCCAAAGGAACCGGAGTCTAGTTTTGCAATGACGGCCTATTATGATTACCAATTGATTAGGACATAAGAGTTCTGAATAACAATTTCGAAAACCTACTAATAATTTACAGTAAGACGGAAAGAGTTCAAAAGTTATAGAGATTAAAATAAAAGTTTAAAGTTGACAATTAAGCAATGTTGTAAGAGATGCACCCAATTCTAGAAGATAAACAAGAACACCAAAACTCTAATTCCAGAGCACTCTATGCCTTAAACCAGTCATCCAAATAACTGGAACTCCAAACCATATCCCACTCTAATGAACCCAAATGCAATAACGACGGAGATCAAAGTAATGGCCATACTGAAACCGAAACTAACAACATGTAGCATCAGTCCTTTACACCTAAGTAATCCAAATCGGTCTAAAACACTCAAATCATCCCATGATTGACTTGAGAGATTCACGATAACCAGCCGATCCAAATGTCTCAGTTAACGCATTCTAAACTAATTCAAATATCCATTTCCTTCATGAAGGTTGACCATCATGAACACTTTAAGGGATTAAAATCTCAAATTATAAAACTAACGCTACAACCACAAAGAAGAGCAAAAAGAAAACATCGTTCCAAGCAGTCCAAAGCCTTCATATAAGCATCAGATGGCTAAGAAATAATCACTAAAACGACAAATCGCAAATCCACTTGAAATGGAGACGAGAATCACCAAATCCGGCGAGGAGAAATAGTATAAGGAGGAGATTCCACCGGAAATGGCAGCAACAGCTCCAAATGGTACTCGAAAGCTGTTGAAACTCGACTTGGATCGGCTCCCAGGCGCGTGAGCTAGTGCGATCGGTGCAGCTTTTACTAGTCTTTTGAAGAACGTCGCCATTTTCAACAGAGAGAGAGGGAGAGGAGTGGGATTGAGGGTTATAGATGCCAATCTGGGTTTGCATTTAAGCGGAGAGCTGGGAATCGGACGAGCTCGAGGTCACTGTAAGATCCGTGGACGTCCAATAAATAGATATCCCGTGGCTGAATCCTTGCAATAGGTGGGCCATTTAGATTTTAGATCCCCTAGGTTAATTATAAGGAAAATGCTATTAGTACATCCATTTTGTACATCTTGAGTTATATAAGGGGGTATTATGACAAAAAAACTCCTCATGAGGCGCGTGAGACGCATGTGAGACGCAGAATATTTTAGTCATAATACCCCTTTATGTAGTTCAAGATGTACAAAATGAGTGTACATCTAACATGATTCTAATTATAAGTTATTACATCTTAATTTTAGAATTAATTTTGTTATTATATTTAAAAGAAATTGAATAAATCATCATAATTTTAAAAAATATTAAAAAAATTATTATATTTTTAAATTTAAATTCAATAAAAATGCGACACATGACTGATAACACTATCATCAGTCATGACTCCTAATATTATTATTTAATTATTTCTTACTAATTGGAGATATTATTGTAATCACATATAATTAATTAAGAGATAAATATAAAATATATGTATATATATATAATTTGTAATTTTTCAACAGCATAAGTGCACAAATGTTGCCATACTTTGACCAATCTTTATAGAGTTAAAAAATAATTGGAAAACAAAATTCTAGAAAGAGGCTAAAAATAGAATACTAAGTACTGGTACCAAAATTGAGGTTTCAATATTCATGGGTCAAACAAGTAGTCTAGTAAACAACATTGGCATGCTTCGTGTCAAACTAGGCTGCTCATAAATTAATTATACCACCAGTGGTGGCTACTGACTTCTATTTTTAGTTATCATATTATATATATAAATTTTGAAACCAGTTGAATGAGTAATGTGAACAAATTAACCATATGCTGCTGGTGCCCTAACCAAATCAAATATTGGATCTTACTGTACTGCTCATTCCAGCAATGCTCCTTTGTCACTCCGAGGACAAACAACTTTTCTTAAAAGGGTAGGCAATTAATACATTAATGATTTAATATTTTGATGCTTTGGAAAGAAAATGAGTTTGCAGAATATGGTGTCTTGAGTCTCGAACAAGGGTGTTTTTGGTGCTTTACTTGTGATCAAATTTTGGAATTATTATTTTTTAAATAAATTCATTGATAATATACGAGGATACCATATGCCGGGTAAGTCACGACGACAACTAAACTTGTAATTTTACTCTTGTACTTTCACGGTTTTTCGTGTGATTACTTAAAATTTTCGTTATTTTAACTATACTCCTAAATTAATATTTTTAAATTAATTTAACTTTTATATTTTAACATTATTTACATATGATAATTTAAATTTTTCATATTTCAATTACACTATTAAGCATAATTCACCTTATGTATTTTACCATAAACATAACATAGTGTGACCTATATTTTATCATATCATTTTATTTTTATTTTTTATAAATAAAAATATAAAAATTAAATTAATTTAGAAATACAGATTTAAAATGTAATCAAAATAATGAAAATTTTAAATTGTCATAAAAAAATATCAAAATATAAAAATTAAATTGACTTGAAAATTAAGTTCAAAAATGTAATCAAAATAACAAAAAAAATTAAATAATTACACAAAAATAATATAAAAATACAAGACTAAAAATATAGATTTAGCCTCTCAAAGACTATATTTGAACCCTTTTTATGAAGGGGAGGTTGATTACATCTCATTGCCGCTCAAAGATTGAGAGTCTTTAACATTTAGATCCATCATAAGAAACATTAAATCAGAGTACTTTCTGCTGTATGGCCATCCAAAGTTCAAATTTTCCCACAAACCAAACGGTACCAAATAGCCATTAAGAAACAAACCATTCCATTGTTTCTCCTGCAACAGACGTATCTCTATCTCTACACAGATGAAGCACAAACAGGCCAGCTGAACATTCTACAAACAGCTTACAAAATAACAGTGCAAAGTACTAAAAATCATTTTCTCTTCGTGGATAGATAACAATGTAGAAGAGAACAAGTGTAGAATCAGCCGATGTATCCGGCTTTGTTATTTACAATGATGTGAAAGATTATTAACAATAATGTGTCACTGTCACAAGCTGCATTAAACGTAAACGACAAGATAGCCTGAGAGTTTCAGATCAAACTCACAACTGTTCTTACACTGGCAATCTCGATGGCTTCTTCATCGAAGTGTTCTTGATTGTGGAAGCATGAAGAAGGCGGCTTTGACATGAAGGCAAATTTTCTGACAATGGAGATGTGCAAACTGAAGATATAGCAAAAGGGTAAACAAAGGCAGCTGAACAATGTCCTTAGATCATCGACGAGGCATTAACACTCTGATAATATTGGAAATGACTGATATCATAGAACCCCGGGAAGATGCAGAAAGAGATATAGCAGTCTTAGATATGTAGCTACAGGCTATAGCAGGATAGGATTATTTAGAGTTAAAAGGCAAAAACATATGTAACACTGCTACGCTATGAAAACATGTCTCAGAGAGGGAGGGTGGGCTTGCATCATATTGATCTTAGAGAGACTACAGAAACTCCCTAACATGATGATTGAAAAACTCACCAAAACCACCTGTTTGGAATTCAAAATGAAAGGGTGCTGATTTCACAGAATCAAATAGAAGATGGAAAACTACCTTAGGAATGGAATGACTGCTATAAATTTGACAGAGAACCATTGGGTTGTCTAACTTGGGCTTCAACCCCATCTAATTCACCCTGATAGACCCACGAAGAGATGAGATGATGAGCTATTGCAAAGGGCCCGGGTATAAACATTGGAGCAAGTTCGCCACTTTCCACATTGAAGTCAGCAGCTAAGTTCTGTCCTTTTCCCACTCCTTTGCACATCTGATCTATCTTGTCTGCTGATGTTCTCTGTGCCTTCTTGTACTCGGCAAAAGTCAATGCTTTCTTCACATCTTCCCTACTGTGCCACTTGGCATCTGAACAAAATAAAGACTTAAGTTTATAAACACTACCAAGAAATGACTGGCACAAAACATTTCAATTCTTCTGTAGAACAACCCTACCCAGAGAGATTATGGCAAAAATTTGGGATCAAGCATGAAAAATACCAATGTTTTTCAGGTAATCATTCTGACATAATCTTTATCTTCCATGACTTGATGGGTCCCCAACCATAAACCCAAAATCTGTGCACATGTAGTTTTATACCACCTCACCACTGAAGATTTGTTCCCAAGCAACAATGAATTTTTTTCTTCCTCACCCCAAAAAGAGGAGGCGTTTCAAAATCAAAATTTCTAGAACCATTTCAGAGAGTTAAAATCACACCCTCAGTGGTTGTAGAGTATAATGGAAGAGATTAACCAACAATCTTTGAAGGAAACTTTTAGAAGAGAATAATAAGATTAGCATGCCCAGAGGTTTACCAAATAGGAAAATCATCAGATTGAAGTTCATACATGGCAAAGCTTAGAACCACAGTTATGACATAAGTGCCCCTGGGAGCATTCAATATGCCATGTTTTAAGAGAATTAGAAAAGAGCATAGATGACATGTATTTCTGGCAGGACAGATACTGAGGAACCTTCGGAGGACTGAACTCTGGAGCTTTCCATCCATTTCATTAAAAGCTCTTTTCGCCTCTATCTGTTATGTATATCTGACTCTGTCCCTTTCTTTTTCTTCTTTTGCTCATTCTCTTAATGAGACATTTTAGTTATAGTGAGTGTTTTCTTTATTATACAGGTTTTGCCCCCCTTTAAGGTAATGCTTTTTGATATATACAGTTCAGTTCATCTGTTAAAAGTTAAAACAAAGGGTTACATGTATCTACATGATGGATGCAGGTAAACTACATTTTTTTTCAAATTTTGGTATCCAAAAGCATTATCTGTACTACAATAGTTAAAAGTTTCTAGCATTGTTTCTGTTGGCTTATTCAGCTTGCAAGTGGAATTAATATGAAAAAATTCCGATGTGATACTTTTTGTGCTTTCTGCCTATACGGAAATGGGAAAATAGAAACATAAGCTGGACCCTAACAGGTACAAGAATATCTCCAGAAAATGCAGTCTATAAGAAAGGGGTAAAACCCCGTGGGGTGGGGGGGATTTAAGTACAAATCATCACCTTCCAACTCTTCCTTGTCCACATTAATTTCAAGTGATTTAGCATATGCAAAGAACCCCACCATAAGTTGGCATGGCATGCTATTGGGTCCAACTGCAGAAAAATGACATCATGATTAGAATACATTAACAGAGACATTGCAGAGACGCACAAGTTTGCTCAAAGTAGATGCATGTATAAATTTCTTAATCATTTCCTTTAGGTGCAATCAAACATTGCAAGGCTTCCAAGATCAGCTCTAAGTCCAAGGAAACTGCTGAATGAATATGCAGATTTTGTCACTACAAATACGCAACAAAAAGGAAATTTTGATATCTTAAAACTAGAGGCTCAACAGCTCCATGGCTATAACTTTTTGTGCCAAACCAACATTTGGGTTATCCTTATCATGTTTGCCAACATAGTTCATCAGGTCCAATATCCATATGATCTAAGTTATAAATCATAGGGGACCTCATACTCTGAACAAGGCATTATTTAGTTGGCAAGCATTGGAATTTAGAGGGACAATGTGATGGTGTTTCTCAGATGAAGATGGGAAACATCCAGGACTGCAGGGTGCAGCATAAAAAAGGGCCTCCCCAGCTCTCAAGCTCCCTGCTTTGCAAGAGTCAGATGAGGGCCATAATTGTACACAAACTTTCCTTTTTTCCCTTTTTTTTTTTTTTTGGGAAAGAGTATGTTTCTACAACTTGAACCCGTGCCAAATGATGATAATAGCAGCAGTAACAACACAACCACCAAGGTATCAATGTAATACTGTGGCTATCATAATGACATCATCCAGGCCACTTAGAGGAGAGACAATGAAATTTGGATTTAGAGCACAATCAGAAGTGTTTCTAAAACTTCCCACACATTATCCTCATATATGACGCAAGATAAGAATGGAACCTGAGTTTGCAATATCTTCTGTGCCATCTCCACCAAACCATGGTGTTCTGTAGTCCTTGGTCCATCAAGGCACATCTTTTTCAAGACATTTTTTTTTTCTTTTCCATTTTCATAATCATCAAGTTACTTAAATGCATGTGACTCATCGTAGCATTGCAGATTCAAGTTGATTTCGAATTCTCACCACATTTAATAATTCCATTTTAGTTCCTGAAATATTTTACAATCTTGCCTTCTGCAATATGGTGAAGGAAATAAAAACATACCAACGGTGACAAGTATGCAACGGAAAGTAATATGGACACATTACCAGGCCACGGCTGCGAACTGTGATAGACAACTTCTCCAACTTCAATGCCAGTCTCCTCCCATGTTTCTCTTCTTACTGCCTCTTCTAAGCTTTCTCCAGGCTGTATAGTCAATAGAAGCAAACTAATAAATAATCCTTCCATAAATAAATAAGCATGCACAGAAAACCAACTTAAATTAATATGCAAGTGACAAAGAAAGTATCCCCATTTGAAGTCACAAATTTAATTCTCTGGAAACAGAAGTTAATCACAGAATACTTCTTGTTTCACCAGAACTGCCTCAAACATAAGACATTCCAGATGTCAGAAAAGAACGGACCTCAATAAAACCAGCAAGGCAGCTCCACATACGTGGCACAAATCTTGACTGTCTACTTAAAAGTGCACGGTCATTTTCTCTATCAATTACCAACATAATCACAACCTGTTACAAGATTTTGTTAGCCAGAGAAACAATAATATATCAAATTCATCATGATGTAAGAGGCTAGCAAAATAAAATATCAGAACCACCATACTGGATCCACTCGAGGGTAAATCCTCTTTTTGCATAACTGGTTGGAGCATTCCTTTCGTCTCCCAGCTTCCATGGGCACCGTTTTTTCTCCACAATGTCCACAAAACCGTGATATGTTGTGCCATTCTAGCAATGCCCTGGCCTGACCAAATGGCAAATTGTTACTAGTCGCTATGAAGGTAGAAACCAGCCCATTAGAACCTCTTTTATGCATGAACACTTAAGGACCGAGGATATATTGTTTTGGCTGAGGCATATGAACACAAACATGCACAGGCAAGAGTAGATGATGAGTTCCAATCTAGTAATCACTAACATCTACCCAAGGAAACTGACAGAACCATAGAAGTTGTTTCAAATCCTAGTACACCAAAAATAAAAAATAAAAAAGAAGATTGGAAGAGCAAAAAGAAAATCACAGAAACTGAATGAGAGGCACGTGTGAGCATGATAAATATTACAAATATTGAAGCATGACAACTTATAGGGATAATATGGTCCCCGCGTAAATGTTTCCCGACACGGGCTACCCGGGGGGGTTGTAAATGTGTCGGTCCCACCCCCATAGGGCCCATCCTCCCCCCCCCCCCCCAAATTTGTCCGAGTCAGGCAAATTTTATGTTGCCCGCGTAAGTTTCGTGACAACTTATATCCATCCCAAGTTTCAACACTCAACGGGCAAGGCACCTCAGCAATTAACGCCTTTGCCGTAACTAATTTACAACAGTATTTGCATACAAATTCTTATAAAAGGAGCTCTAATAGGAAATCGTAGTATTGCAATCATTAGACAGACAAAGCAAGTGCAACTACTGCAATCATTAAAAAAATGCAATCAATTTAGAAGAAATGTTGAATTAAACAGATAACCGAGAATTACATCGCAAAGAAGCAACCCAGAAGGTTGTTTGGTTTATGAACAAAAGACTACAAACATACCATGATACCCAATAATACCATTCACAAGTTTAACCAGCAAAAATAAAAAGGGTTGAGGGTTCTCTGAGTTGCTTCAACTTCTACAAAAATGTTTTCACAGAAACACACTTAACATGAACTATAAGGCAATAGTAAGAAGCTTGGTGGCAAACCATTCATCTCAAGAAGCCCATGCGCCATTAAAAATCCAAAAACACAAATTTTAAATTAAGATTGCCTCATTACCGCAAAGAGGTTCACAGTTGGTTCCCCAGCAGTTCCAGACCAAGCAGTGAACTGGAATTCATTGCTTTCCAAACAGGGCAAAATCCAATACTCACAACATTCTTAAGGTGTAAATTGAACTTCGTGTGATTGAAGGGCATAATACAACAATAACAGTAACATGAATTCTAGCTCATTGCTTTCAATGAACTTATCTTTTGTAAGACCTTTACAACTAATATCATACCAAGAATGTCAATCAACACTTACATGACCGGCAACAGCGAGTTCACCCATAGCCCGGGCATCACTCCAATCAGTGGCCACCATCAAAGTCCTCAGCTCAACAAAGCACAGCTGCCTACTGCCCAAATCATTCACCAAACTATCGGCCTCAGACACATCAACCGCCCAATAAGCCACACCTTCCTCCTCCATTTCCATTGAACCCAAATAAACCAACGATTCTGCACCAAACTCAACCCCAGAATTACCCAAGAAGGCCTTGCAATCGCCCAAACTCAACCAACCCAGATGCCAATTCGGTCCGGAAACCCCATCCGAGCAGGTTGATCCAGCCAAAGGCCTGCCCTTTCTGAAGGGCAGAACCTTGAAATCAGGGCGAGATGGCTCATGGGTATTTGTGTTTCCGAGGAGGAGGGTCTGGAGGGTTTGAAAGGCGGACTTTGGTGAAAATGGGCTGGTTGGATTTGGGGTTTTGGATCTTATGGGGTTGCCTGCAAAGGCATGGGAGGCCATGTTTATGGACATGGCGGAGAAGAGAAGATGGGAGCTGAGTAATCTGTGGGGTCTAGAGAGAGAAAGGAGAGAGAGGGAAGAGGAGGAGAGGAGGGAGAATATGGGCATGGCTCTGTGGCTATTCCATTGGATTGAAGGAATAGGGTGGTTGCAGGATTTGGTGACGAGTCAGTGGTCTCGGCGCGGCTTCCAATGGCGACAGTTAGGCAAGTTTTCCCTTGCCATTGCCGTGGCTCAATACTGGCCCCCGCCTCTAGGAAACAAAGCACCTCATAATAATTGCTGGCGTTTTTGTATTTGTAAAATGGTCAAGGTGGATGCAGGGTGGTAAAATTTTTAAATTTTATTATTAAATTTTAATAAAAATAAAAATATTTTTTATTAAAAATTAATTATGTATCTATTTAAAAATATATAATTTTACGATTATATTTAATTTATTTGGAGATCAAATCAGAGAAATAATCGGTCTCTTTTAAATATAGGAGAACAAAATTCAGACATCTAAATTATAAAAAAAAAAAAAAAAAAATCAAAGGTGTATTACATAATATATTTATTTGTATTGTATAAGTATTAGTCCCTTGGGTACCATTAGAACTTTTGATTTTAACGTTTCTTGTAATTCCACACAGGGAGATTAGCTAAATCTTGCAACTACTCCTGGGATTAGGTAATCTCATGCCTGAGAGTCAGGACAGGACAAAAAAAAGCATAAATGGCCTTATCTTATGAGAAATTCTATTCCCAGCCATTATTTTTATTGTTTAGAGTCATATATGTACTTAAAATACTCTCTTTTTAAAATTCATTTTTATTTTTAGAGTCACTTTCTCTCTTAATTAATTACCAGTCGGTCATATGCAGCCACTCACACATTCATAACGAAGACAATGCAACAAAACACACACATCAAATTTAATACAATTAAAAAATATATATATATAAAAATAGAAGAACACACGTATATACACAAACACACATATATATATATATATTAAAAGTCACATATGCACCCAATACACAAACATAAATATATATATATACACACATATATATATGTGTATCTGCATTATATATGTGTGTATATATGTATTTTTTATTTTATAATTTATGAAGAGTCGTGAGTAGAAAAGATGAACATGAATTTACCCTTACTAAATTGAAGATGAATACGAATTTCTAATGAAAATGTCTGCATTTTGGTTATAATTTGTGAATTAAAATTGTTGAGGTTTGAAAATGTGTTATAGAGATGAATGTATGTGAATGACTATGACTGTGTAGAAGAGGGTATTTTTAAAAAATATTAGTTACAAAAAGTTATTAAATTGGTTGTAAAAAGTAAAAGAATAAAAATAATTTTTTAATAATTGCGGAGAGAAAAAAAAATAGCTGCAAATATAATTTCTCTTACCTTATTTTCTATTTTCAAAAATGCCCTCAATATTTTCACCTTTTTTCTTGATCAAGTGAGATTAATGCCAAGAGGTCAAACCAACAATAAGAAAATATCCTTTGAAGCTTTATCATTGGTAATCACATGCTAAACTAACCATTGCCGTTCACTGTCGACACCTCTTGTCTAATATGCAGATTTTTATGTTGACCAATTATTGAAATATTATCATTTTATTTTAATAAGTAATGAGATATATTTTTTTATTAATTCATTTTTGTTTGTGTCATATACAAAGTCGATTTTGAGAAGTTAAGAGCCCTAAACAAAATTTTATATGAATCCTAACATCTCAGACCCCTAATATTATTTAATATTATATATATATATATATAATATGAGATGAGCTCATGCCAATAAAGTCGGAACTAGTCTTGGTGGGGGCCCAAAACAACTGCCTTGGTTGCCTACCCTCAAGGCCAGCCCTGATCTTATACTTATAGGTTTGAGTGTCCCTTACTAGTATTGGTAACTGATCTTACAATTTCAATCATCTTTCGATTAAGTGATGTAAGTGTTCTAATCTCATATTTTTGTTTTTGATCCAATCCACCATTTTTCATATTTTCAACCCTTTGTTGCTCAATCTGTTTTACCTTCCTGTATTTGAATGTTTGATATTCAATGAATTTTTTAAATGAATTATGAAAATCTCCAAGAAAAATGAGTAAACTATTTATTTACCAGATGCAATCTTAGACTACTTATTTGTTAAAGATTAAGAATGAAAGATTGATGCTCGTTTTGATGTGATATATATAATAATAAAATAATAATACATTATACCAACTTTTACATAAAAGTGCATTCCATCTTTTGTAAAACAAAAAGTAACTCAACATTCGAATATTATGTTAAAACTAATATGTGAAAATGTTTATACGAGTATCAAGATATTACATGCATATTCAAAATAACAATAACACAAACACAATTTATAAGTACGCAAGAATGTTATGTTACTTATTGATGGGTAACAGAATATTTGTCCGCCAGTGAAGGAGTGCGGGTCCCATGCACGTGGGGTCCGTCTCTGCATATGGGCTCCACGTGCATAGGTTCACGCCCCTTTCATTGGTAGGCAAATGTTATGTTGCCCGTCGATGAGGAACATAACATCATTATATAAGTACGTGAGAAACATATAATATTATCATAAGAACATTTATGATATTGCACCAACTAACCTTTTCTATTGTCAACCATGGGAGATGCCATCAATCTCCATTTCTTTCAGGACTCTTCAACATTTAAAATTTGTGAAAATAACGCTATAGAATGCTGAGAGGCGCAGAGTGCTGTGTCAACAAAATAAAGAAATGTGCATGCATAGAGCTGTGAGTGTTAGGGATTTAGGGTGTATTAAGGTTGGCCTTAAGGGAGTTAGTGGAATTAATTGTAGTGGAAGAATGGGGGCTCATGGGGCACTCTTTAAGCATTTCTAAGTATTTAATCGAAATTACGAGGTTGTGGGAAGTGGGAGAATGTATGAATTGAGATTTAATTGGACGGCATTTTGGTAAAAATACATATAAGATCAAAGTATTACTACATATTACATCGATCAAGATATGAAAGATATGAACTAAATCCAAGTAATATCTTCATATACCAAACGCCATAGGGAGTATAATACTATATAGGGCAATTCTGTTGGCAGCCAGTATTTTTACTCTTCAAAGCCTGCATCGCATCAAATTCCACACTAATTTTAAAATTTTTATTTTACCCATTCTCCGACCGCTAGCTTTCGCCTCGCCTCTCTTTTCTCTCTCACACACACAAACACATACATATATCTATATACACACACATGTTGTTGGGTCGGCCATGGCGACCGACCCCCCTCTCCCCCCCCCCACACATGCACTCTCTTTCTCTTACACACAAACACATACATATATATATATATATACACACACACACATGCGGCCACCATGGCCGACCCCCTCTCCCCTCCAGCTGGGTCAGCCATGGCGGCCGACCCCTCCTCCCACCCCCACACACACACGAAAATCATGGCCGCAGCCATGGCAACAGTCAGGGAACCCAGCGTTCCTCGACTCGACGAAGCCGGGGAAAGATGGGTTCCCCAACTGGCCCAAGTCGGGGAACAACGGATTCCTCGACTGCCAGCAGTCGGGGCCTTTTTTATTTTATTTTTATTTTAATTAATTTTTTGTTATAATAAAATAAAATAATACAAATAAATAAATTTTAAATATCTACATTTTAAGTAATTATAATGTAGGTAATTTTAAATTTTAAATTATTGTAATTAAGTGTTTTTAATACTTAAAAAATATAAAATTAGGTAATTTATCTTATTGAATTACTTAAATACACATATATAAAAATCCTATCATCATTTAAAATAATTTTTTTTAAAATATATGTATCTTTACCTAATTCAATAAGATAAATTAATTAATTTTAATTCTTTTAAGTATAAAAAATTCAACTATTTTAATTAATTTAAAATAATTTTAAAAAATTATTTTAAATGATGGTAAGATTTTTAGATATGTGTATCTTTAAATAATTTAATAAGATAAATTAACTAATTTTAAATTTTTTTAAGTATTAAAAATTCAATACGAAAATTTAAAATTGCCTAAATTATAACTACTTAAAATGTAGATATTTAAAATTTATTTATTTGTATTATTTTTAAATTTTATTTTATTATAATAAAAAATTAATTAAAATAAAAAATAAAAAAAGGCCCCTAGCAGTCGGGGAACCCATTGTTCCCCGGCTTGTGCCAGTCGGGGAACGTTTGGTTCCTCGACTGCCAGTAGTCGGGGAACCCATTGTTCCTCGGCTCATGCCAGTCGAGAAACCCATCTTTCCCTGGCTCGGTCCAGTCGGGGAACGTTGGGTTCGTCGACTACTGTCATGGCCACGGCCATGATTTTCGCGTATGTGTGGGAAGGGGGGGGGAGAAAGAGTGTGTGTGGGATGGGAGGGAGGGGAGGGAGGGTCGGCCCAGCAGGCAGCAGCTGGGTTGGCCATGGTGACCACATGTGTGTGTATATATATGTATGTATTTGTGTGTGTGTGTGAGAGAGAGAGCGCATGTGTGTGGAGGAGGCATATGTGTGTATATATATATGTATGTGTTTGTGTGTGTGAGAGAAAGAGAGAGCGCATGTGTGTGGAGGAGGGGGAGGCTACCATGGTCGACCCAGCAACATGTGTGTGTGTATATATAGATATATGTATGCGTTTGTGTGTGTGGGAGAGAAGAGAGACGAGGTGGAGACTGGCAGTCGAAGAAGGGGTAAAATAGAAATTTTAAAATTGGTGTGGAATTTGATGCGATGCGAGCTTTGAAGAGTAAAAATGCGGGCTGCCAATAGAATTGTCCAACTATATAATTCTATCATTATTTTACCATATCACTAACCCTGTCCAATGACCATTTTATCCTACAACCCAAACGGGTAGAAAGAAATGTGGTGCAAAAGAATTGCATTGCATTTCAAACTTAAAGGTTTCTGTACCCCTAGGTATCTTAGACTTCACCAATTTGCTCTTACCAATTTGCTCTTCTATTTTAACCCATTCATTCTCAAGTGTATAAGTTGAGAATTCTAAGTTGTTACTACATATCAACATGTGGGAACTGTAAGTACTTATGATTTAGCATATAAACAATCCTAATAGAAAAAGTAAACTAATCTCTTGTGATAAATTTCTCAAAAAGGGATCTGTTCTAGTTTGATAAGGAATAGGTTCTATGCTCCAAATCATCATCTAAGATTCAGAATCCAGAAAACCACAAAATTTCATTATTTAAATCATAGACTAAATAATTACAAATTCAATTCATAGAAAAAGAGATGCAAGATGAAAATCTATAGATCAGGTTAACATCATTGATGCAACAATGGTTACAAACACACCGGGCAAAAATGGCAATGGATCCCGCTGTTCTTTTGGTTCTCTTCCAAGATGAATGAAGGTGCTTCAGATTGTCCAACGTTCCTTAATCTAATCAGATGAAATATGGGGATAAAAACTTCAGGGTCCAATTCCCCGAAGAAGAAGATGACAAGCCTCAATTCTTCACTGTTCTTGGCGAAATCCGAGGTGGCGTTAGATCATCGATCCAGTCAGCATAAATGCGGTTGATCTTCTTGGTTGATTTCCAGTGTGAAAGGCCCTTCTTACCATCACCACCAGTCTCCTTTGCTGGAGCAGTAACAACTACTTTGCTAGTAGGAACATCATTACCCGGAACAGAAACAAGTTTTGTTGGGGTTTTTGAGATATTCACTGCCTCAGCTTCAATCTGGCCACCAGACGCCTGCAACTCTGGTGAACGAAAATGCAGCGAGATTAGGCAACCAACGAGCTACTTTAGAGAAGGCGTTGTGCATGTGATAGTCAGTCATCCAAACTAGAAAAATGCCTTGAAGCTAAATTAACAGAATGTGTAATCCGATAAAGATAAACATATATGAACCTAGAACAATGTCCAGATGCCATTATACAGCTTCAATTGTACATAGAGGAAGAATTAATTTTGCAAATAGATAGATATTAGTTGACTAGTCCCATAAGATTCAGAAGCACCGCAATGACAAAATAAATGTCAATTTAGCTGTTGACCACTTCAAAATAGATCATTTAAGCAGCAAGCGGAAGTAATTTTACACTCCCCAATAAGACAGTTCACTCAATTGACAACGGATGCATGGATCTCCTATGATCAGAATGCACTGTACTGAAAGCAATCTAGAGGGATTCTTATTTCATGACTCCAAACAATTAAAACAAATGAACTTGCTAAACACGCCCTTTTACACCTGAAAAAACTTCCCCTTATTGCCCTGCAAACATTGCCAAGATTCTCATAACATATTTATTATGGCCTCACTGAAAAAGGTTTCTGTCCCTAACAGGATTCAAGATATCACCACCATTAATCACAACATATATGATATACCCTGTCTAGTAACTAGTTTACCACCTTGTTTTAAAGCAAATGGCAAAATGTTAGATGGTCATTACTTTTTGATGAGCTAAATAGACATCTAGCCCAGGGAAAAATGTTCGCCAGTTAGTTCATTCTTGCAAGCTAAATAGATATCTATGATGGTTTTCCGAGAAGCATGTGTCATGTTCAATATTAGCAGAACGCCTTAATCCAGTCTCCAAACAGGGCTTCCTGCTTTTAGTTTTCACTGCTGTTGTGAGCAATAAATGGAAATCAAAAAATTGAAATACCAAACAATGAAACTCACAAGAAACCTTAAACATCCAACAAAGAAATCAATGGGTAATTAGATAAATAACGAACTAGAGCTACAAATAAATATCAAGAAACCATTAAATAGGAATAACGATTTTATGTCCAATTGAGGGAGTCTGAACAGTCCCAGGGAGGGTGTTTCGGATTCCCACATCGGACTGCAAATCGCAACACATTAAATAGACTTCAGGTATCATTATGTACAGTGACTATAGTCCAAAAACGGCTCCAATGAAAAAATTAAAGCTTCAGTTCCATCTAACAATAAAAGGACACAACCGAAATCAATGTCATAACAAACAAAGATTTTCACAAGAAGAGCAATCACAGAACATTCATACTAATAAATTCAGCCAGAAAATAGATAATACCTGACAGCCCATGAGCAAAGTGGCATCTCTCACCGAAGGGACAGAGACCTGTGATCTCAAACTTACTACATAGCTTCGTCTTCCAGTATGAAGGCCTCATGTTAACTCGGAAAGCATCAGAACTGGAATTAACATGCTTATTAACTTCAGGTTGATCAGACCCACTTCTATGCCCCAACATAGGTCCTGTTGTTCCAATGCTTATTGCAGAACTTTCTCTAGGCCTCTCCATCTCAGACCTCATCATCTCAGACCTCATCATCTCATTCTTAAACTTTGATGGATCTTCATGAAGAAAATTGCACTTCTCCCCATAGGGGCACTCCCCTCCGTTGTAAAACTTCTTACAAATTTTCATCCTATGTATTATTCTCTGATCATCATTCCAGTTCCCTGCCCCCTTATCCTTTTCCCGTGCAGCAACAATTTCTTGCCAATTGGGTGGAGGCTCTCGCAAATCTTCAGGCCCATGAGCAAAAGTACAATGCTCCCCGTTTCGACAACTACCCTCCAAAAATTTCAAACACATGCGAGTCTTGTAAAAGATATGGCCTGTTCCACGATTCCCATGAGGATTTGGCATGTTCATCCTTGGATTCACAGGTGCAAAAGGTGCAGCATTCGGTTGGTTGTTTCCAGAAACTTTAGGTCTTTTGAACGGATGTGCATAATCAAGCTGTGGATTTGAGTCCATGTCTTCGTTGGACAACGGAATTTGAGGCCAGGAGTTTGGCATGTTCATCATGGGATTCATGGGTGGAAAAGGTGCAGAATTCAGTTGGTTGCTTCCAGAAACTTTTGGTCTTTTGAATAGAGGTAAGTAATCAAACTGTGAATCTGAGCCCAAGTCTTCGTCATTCACTGGAATTTGAGACCCGGAACCACCAAAATCACCACCAGGAAAAGGAAAAGGCATAGAGGGTGGTGGAGGATCAGAATAACTCATAGTTTCTCTGAGGAAAAACTTTTATAAAGATTTCAGTCTGGGTCACAGAACACTAATATCAATCGAATTCAGTTAAACGCCAATCACAAATTAGAGAGAAACTACAATGGCGATGAAGAATCAACAAACTTCAAATCTAAGAATTAATCAACGAACCAAAAAGGAAGAATTGAGAATAGCCAGAAACGGATTTCCCCAAAATCAAACCCTATATAAGCAAACGACGATGAAGAATCAGCAAACCTGAATATATGTGCTTGATCCAGATTCCAGAGAAATCCAACTGAGACTTGATGATGTTCTAACCAATTGAAAGTCTATGTCGGCAATGGAGAACTAGGAAGCCTGTTGCTTCCAGAAGAATGGTGAAACACCTAGAACGAAAAATTTGCCCAAAACCCAATATTATATAATAAGAATTGGAAACAAAATTCGAATTGGAATTGAATTTTGGAGAAGCATGAAAGTTCAGAGCTTCCTATATATATACAGAGATTATCGGTATCTGAAAGCCAAAACAAATGATAAAACTATATATATGTATCTAAACAGGTCATAGAATCCAGGTGGAGCTGGAATTGAAAACCTAGCCGCCTACAGCAAAACCTAATCCGGAACCCTATGGCTTGAGCAAAACCCTAAAGCGGCCATGGAAACGCCTGAACCCTAATAGTGTTTTTAATGGGTAATTAATAATTATGATTTATTATAATCAAATTAAAAGTAAATAAAAAATATTTAATTATTAAATAAATTGTAAAAACCACGATCCCACTCAAAGTTTAAATTAATCACAAAAACTACCTTCGTGTTTTTGATAATAACAAAATTATTTCTAACATTAATTATTTTATAATTGGGTCCTCTTCTACTGCGACGTCTCTGACAAACTCATTGGAAGTTGCCCGACTCTAATAAAGTATCGTGGCGTGACATGGTGGGTTATAGGCAAATGATAGGCTTAAGTGTTGGATGACACAAGGCTAACGTGCCCAAGAGTAACAAGCATACGAGGAAATGCAACAACGTGAGACAATGTGTGAAAGAATAGGGCTCGATAGCTGAGGCACCCACACACAAGGTGACGGTTGGCACGTACGGATGCGGTTGGACCCAATGGAGGGGGACGGATGCCACGAGGCACATATATGTTGGCGGGCCGAGACGTGCGGGACATAGGGGCAATCCGAGAGCTTTGGGGGAAGACAAGGCCAAAAGACGGGAACGATTGTAGCACCGCGCGGGCATGCTTGCCCAATGCGTGCCCACGAGGGCCATGCGTGCACCCATAGTCGTGGCAATTGCGACAAGTGTCAATCAGGCGAGCTATGCAACCCAACAGACGATTTTTTCACGTGGTGCATGCAACCCTTGTGGGTCTGAAATGATAGTTATGGGGCGTATCCGCTTGTAATTGCGTAGTTTATATATATATGGCTTGAGAGATGATTTTGGTAGCTTTTAAAGAACATAGCCTGTGTAATTCTTTGTATTCTCGAATCTGAATATAAAGTTGAGATTTTCCTGTATTCTTTATGTGTGCTTCCGTGTTGGTCCCTTAGGGTATGGCCATTAAAGAGGGGGTGAATTGAGTGATTAATTTTTTTTAATTTTAATAAATATTCTTGATTAATGATTTTATTGAAAAATATATATTTGATAAATATAATAAATTATATTTGAGATTAATAATAAATGTAAGTCACAAAATATAACAAAAATAAATACAATGAGACACAACACAATTTATAATAGTTCGTTGTCTTCACACATACCTAGTTTACTTTCGCAAGGTTTAACCACCCTTGGGGTTCTACTAAAATAATTTCACCAAGATTTCTACAATATCTCACATTGAAAACTAGATACACACCTATATTACAACGGGTTCTAGGCAACCACTACACCAAGGTTTTCTTCTTAACTTACCTTGCAAACTAGATTCACCTAAATTTTAATGGTTCTAGGAAATTTATACAATCCACAATAGTAATTTAAATGTTACAAATAATTTATCCACACTTTGACACAAATAAGTAATTAAGAACAAATTATACAAGATAATAATATTTAAATAAATAAATAAATTTATAATCTCAAATTGAGAAATTCGGATTTGTCGTAGAAGACTTGAAGAACTTTTCTCCTCTTGCCTTGTGCCTCTTTGGTGGATGTGTAATAATATTTTGAGAGCCTTGGATTGCTTGGATGCTTTGCTTGAAAGCATTTGAGAGTTTTCGGGTGTTTTAGATATGCAATGTAAGTAATTGGATGCTCAAAAAATGAGTTTGTGGGGTATTTATAAGCATTTTAGCAACTAAAGAAAGGGTTAATATGAAATTTGAAATTTAAAAAATGTTTAGACTTTCTCAAACAATAAGAAAACATATCTCACATTTAATTTAAAATAAATGTATTTTTTGTATGAGAAATCAAGATTTGAAAATTCAAATATAAGCTTTTGAGACATAAATGATTAAAACAAGAAAATATATCTAAAAACAATCTCCTTTAATTCAAAATAAATTTACTTTTTGTATGAGTAAGAGAAAATGTGTCTACAAATAATTCTCCTTTAATTCAAAATTTGAAAATTCAAATATAAACTTTTGAGACATAAATGATTAAAAAAAAACATGTTTAAAAACAATTATCTTTTAATTCAAAATAAATTTACTTTTGCATGAGTAAGAGAAAACATTTAAATCATAAAAATATTTTTGTTAATTATCAAAATTTAATTAATATGAGCAAGTTAGCTCAACATTCCGTTTATATTGTGCATTAACCCCATTAGGTTGTTGGCTGATCTAAATGGGTAAATTTAGAGCTATCACAAGGTTTTCGACCGGAATTCAAGGCTAGTCTTGTGACAAGTTGGTATCAGAGCACAAGGTTTAATGTTGTGCAAAGAAGCGGGAAACGTCAATGATGAGTGGAAACGAAGCTGTTCGTGATCGAGTTGCTGGTCTAGAAGCTCATGTGGGAAAGAGAGACCCCACTGACGAAGTCTCATTAACATAGAAAGTGGTAGAGGCAGCCTCGTCCATAGAAGATCTGTAGGCCTTAGTGGACGATTTGTGCACTTCTCTAAAGAACAGGGTCGTGGCTTCAAATGAGACCTTTGCGGCCAAGATGGCTGAGCTTGAGGTGGACTTGAGCCTGCAAGTAGAGGCACACGAGGTAACCCTGAAGGATCAAATAGCCTCGCTGGAAGCTGATGCTTTGCCTAGGAAGCATGTGCAAACGATTGTGGCAGCAATTAGCAACTTCAATACTCTGTTCTTGGATTGGGTTCAATAGCAAGCAAAGGCTAACATCCAATATTAGAAATTGGTTCAACAGGTAACTGAAGACGTGGTGCGGCGTTATTGGCTCAATGACGGCTTGTTGTGTGCCAAAAGGGGCCGGCTGTACGTGCCTTGTGGCGTAGGCTTGCAGCAACTGCTAATAAGGGAAACCTATGACATGGCATAGGTTGACTACCCAAGAACCGCAAGGATAAAGGAATTGCTCGCATGCAACTATTATTGGCCCAAGATAGATAACGACATAGAAGCCTATGTTAGGACCTACATGGTATGCCAACAGGACAAAGTCGAGAGAAGAAGAGAAGCAGGCTTGTTGTAGCCTTTTCCACATACATTGGTTCTGCCACCCACACAATTTCAAAATAAAAGAGAAATAAACTAACTACAAAATAAATCTTCTACACCGCCCTCAAAACAACACCCTTGGATTTTGAGGCTGGAACATCTCTGTACACAATCTAATTTTGGGCTTTAGCCCCACTGGAGTCGCCCTCAAAAATGTTCTTTCCCTTAACTAGAATGACATGAATAAACAATGTGAGTCACAAGGCTCAGTAAACATATAATACAACAAATGGGAAATAGAATTAAGGCATGGATAGACCAAAATAAAGTACACCAGACTCCCTAAATATAAATAAGAATCACTGATTAAATACCCATCATTAATATCACTCCCATGCCATTATCATTATGCATCTCATGCAATATTTCATTTTTCATGAATACATAGATTCTCATGCATCACATCGACCCTCAAGGCCTTCCATTCACATGCACGTATACATATATATATATATAAATCATTTAGCCATTCATTTGACTTGAGCATTTCCTATTGGGTTTATGGCCACTTTAACCCACGTCAGGTGCTCCTTTAGGATATCATTTTCTCATCCTGCGAAACATAACCATCGTGCAAAATAATATGTGCACAAATAATAATATCCATGTTATGCATCACACATCATAAGGTTTCCTGACCCCTAGTGTGACATTCCTTGAATGAAAATGAGATGAAACAAACCCCATGGAGACCTTTAATGAGACTCAATGACATCTTGGGAAAAATCCATAAAAATTCAAGAAGTTGAAAAAGTAACCCATTAACTAAAAAAATGGTTTTTCGAAACCACAACAAGAACAAACCCATGATCATTACCACATAAAAGGCATTTTAGCAAACATTTAGAAGAAATAGCTATTAGAGACTTGCTTGAAAGAAGAAGGAAGATATGAACTTGCACTTGAAGAGAAATCTAAAAAGAATAACTTGCCTTTGAAGCTTGAACCAAAGAAGAAGAAGCACCCCTCTAAAGTTGGAAGTCCACATTTTTGAAGCTCCAATACAAAAGCAATGGAAGAAAAAGGAAATTGAGGACAAATGAAAAGAAGAAGAGGATATTGGGAAATGGAGGGATGATGATGAGTGAAGAAAAAGAACATGGCAAGAAAAGTGAAGGGTATGGCCTTCACGTTGCCTCCCAACTGCTCCCACTCTCACGTTTCTTGCTTCCACAATTGCTCTCACTTGCACACACACACACATCTCAAAATATCTTGCCCTTTTAAGGAATTTCCCATTTTTTCATTTTCTTTTTCCTTTTTCTTTAATCAACCCAATTTATTATACACATGGGCCTAAGCCCAAATCAAGCATCCACCCATATTAGGCCTAAGCCCATTCAGTCCACAACTTTGGGCTCTTCCACACATTTAAAGTCCATTTATATGGGTTTATCAATTTTAATTATACTTACATTAATCATTCAACAAAATTATTATTTTGATTAGTTTGTGTCTTTATCCATGTAATATCCTAACATTTTGAGAATAATAATAATTAATTTTATATTTAAAATATTTTTAACATAAATTAGAAATTATAATTGAAAAAAAAATTAATGGGTTTAGAGTTAGTGGACTAAATTGAAAAAATAAAGACTAAGTAAATGGGCTTAGAGTTAGTGGGCTAAATTGAAAAAATAAAGACTAAGTAAATGGATTTAGAGTTAGTGGGCTAAGTTGAAAAAAATAAAAGGCTAAGTAAATGGGCTAATTAGTAGGTTAAGAAAATAGATTTAAAATTAATAAATTAAATAAAAGAATAATCTATTTAGAAGAATATTTAGTGAAAAATAATTAAGGTGACAAAAATTAAAGATAGTGAGTGAAATAATTGAGAAATGTTGGAGACAAAGTAGAGTGCGGACAAATAATTAAAGATTATGAGTGAGATTTAGTGAAAAATAATTAAGAAAGATTACAAAATAATTAAAGATGATGGGTGAAATAATTGAGAAATGTTGGAGACAAATTAAGGTGTGAGCAAATAATCAAAGATAATGAGTGAAATAATTAAGAAATGTTGGAGACAAGATAGGGTGTGGACAAATAATTAAAGATTATGAGTGAGATTTAGTGAAAAATAATTAAGAAAGATGACAAAATAATTAAAGATGATGGGTGAAATAATTGAGAAATGTGGGAGATAAAGTAAGGTGTGGATAAGTAATTAAGGATTTTTAGTGAGATTTAATGAAAAATAATTAAAGATAGTGGGTCACTACAATTATGTTAAGCTTAATTCAACCTCCTATAAATAGAGAAAACTTGAAAGGTTTAAGGACTTAAATTAGAAGGAGAAATGTTAAAAGAAAGATTTGAGAGTGAGAAAGAGATTTGAAAAAGAAAAAGAAAAAAAAATAGAGAGAGAGAGAGAGAGATAAAAATACCAAAAAATTTCTAAAAAAATCCTATAGGTTGAGTTTAGTAGTTTGTGTGAAAATTTGTGGTAGAAGGCATTGTTGGATGCGCAAATCGAGACTTCGTCGCAATATAAAAGAATACCGAATCACTCTGAGGAAAGGTAAGTTATCTTCAAAAATTTCTTAAAAAAATTCAAATATATGAGAATGATATTTTAGAATTTTTTATGATGAAATTGGAAGAGAAATGCATGATTAGTATTTATTATGAATTTTTGAGGCAATAGATGCTTGAAAATCAAAGAGAAAATGAGAAATAAATAGAATATGGATTTTGAAAATTATGAGGAAATTTATGGGGCTTAGGAATATTGTTTTAGGAATTATTGTGAAGAGAAATTGAGAAAATTTTATGAGAAACTATTTATTTCATAACCTGGAGGAAATAATAGAAGAAAATGGGAGAAATTAGGAAAATTAGAGAAAATTATAAATCTGATTTTTTTAAGTAATTATGATGCCCAGGATATGTCAAGGTTCATAATTGAGAATGATTGGAAGTCCGATGCGAATTTTGAGGCAA
The DNA here is from genome assembly GCF_014633365.1 of Diospyros lotus. NCBI lineage: Eukaryota > Viridiplantae > Streptophyta > Magnoliopsida > Ericales > Ebenaceae > Diospyros > Diospyros lotus. The sequence goes on from NC_068344.1 coordinate 34,199,874, forward strand.
AATTATGTTAGGGGCAAAATTATCTTTTTGCAAGGTAAGTGGTACTTCCCAATTGAAATTAGTTTTATGAAAATACTTGGTTTATAAGTGGTTCGATCCAAAACCTGATTATACGTAAATGATTTTATCATGTTGTCATGCCTTGATGTGAGTATGTCATGTAGATTGCATTTACATGTTTAATTTATGAAATATGCATATGAGCATGATGAGATTCACGGTCATACATTGCAGGGGTTTGGGATTAGGTACTGGCTCCGTTACTTTGCCAATGGTGCACCCATACACCTCGGTCTGGTAGGGAGACTGGAAAAATGGCGAGTAATCTTAAGGTGCAGTCGACCCAAACATAAGAGTTATGATGTTATGTGCATTGCATACATACATGAGCATTAAATGTTTTGTATCCTTACTTAGATGATTCATCATCTAACCTGGGCTTTGCTCCTGGAATATTCAAACGTTCCAGATGAAGATAGTAGCAGAAACAAGGATGAATGAGGCATGTAATGGCACTTAGCAAAGTGCATGATGAGTTGTATGATCAGTTGAACGTATGTTATGTTGCTCATGTATTTAAATTCTGCTACTTCGAATTCTAAATATTTAAGAAATGATGATGTAAAACCCGATTTAGGGTTAATGTTAGTTGAGAACTTATGATTAAGTCATGCTCATAAATTTATGTTCTCGTGATGTAAGAGCTGAATTTTGATTAATGTTATGATATTAGATTCGATTCTAGCTTTCGCATTTAATGTTTATGATAATTCTCCTTGGAGATAAATGAATGGAAATTTTGGGATATATAAGAGCAATGATATGGTTTAGTCTTAGTTTTAGTAGTATGAAAAAAAAAAAAATTATCCCAGAATTGTCCTGAGTTATAACGGGTTCGAGAAACGGGGCGTTACAATCCACACACAAGATATTTTTTACATGGTTAATTTGAATGATGCCCGAGATGCAACACGAATAATAAAATATTAATAACCATCCTCAACCCACTAACAGGTCATTATAGTTGGTTTCGATGGACTTCATAATCGATTTTCCCAAAGTGGATGGGAAAGACATGATCATGGTGGTGGTGGATCGGTTCTCAAAATATACAGTGTTTATGGCTACACAAAAAGCATGCAAGACCGAGATCACTGCTGAGCTATTTTTCAAGCATGTGGTCAAGTGTTTTAGGCTACCTGAAGACATTTTCAATGCCTGGGATGCGAGATTTACAAGTTAGTTTTGAACTTCGTTGTTCAAAATAATGGGCTCTAAGTTGAAATTTTCAACAACAAACCATTCTCAAATTGATAGTCAAATGGAGAGGGTGAATGCACTGTTGTAGGAGTACCTCAGACATTATGTGACAACAAGCCAAAGGAATTGGGTAAATCTCTTGGACACTACTCAATTTTGCTATAACTTGCATAAGTCTTCAACAACGGGTAGGAGTCCGTTTGAATTAGCCATGGGCCAACAGCCTTTAACGCCTCATGAAGTGGCTAGGACGGATGCAACTAGTTGATGCCCTACTGCATACCGATAGGCCAAAGAGAGGCATGACTTGCTTAAGGAAGTGCAAGACAACTTGGACAAAGCTCCTCATCGCATGAAAAAAGTATGCAGATCAAAGGAGACGACCCTTGGAATTTGTTGTGGGGGATAAGTATGTCTGAAATTCACCCCTGCCCCCCTCCCCCCAAATTTGGAAGCAAATCACCAACAAAAAGGTGCATCGTGGGTTGATTCTGAGATTTGATGGACCCTTCGAGGTAATGCTACGAGTTGGTGTTGTGGCATACAAATTGCTATTCTCGAGAGGCTCAAAATACATCCAACTTTCCATGCGAGTTTCTTAAAACCTTACTATGAAGACAACACTCATGGTCTAGTGCAGGTCAATAAGGCTTTTCCAACTATCCAGGTGCATCATGATCGTGAGATTGAGGCAATTTTAAACCATCGTATGTTGGGGGCAAGCAAGAAGAACATGCGTGTGCAATGTTGTTTTACTTTTGTGTACTTTGTTTTGATGATGAAAAATAATATTTTATTTAATCCCTAATTCATGAATCAAGATTGTGGTTTTCAACATAAATAAATTTCAATATCACTTATTATTTTGTGAAAATGAAAACCAAATGAATTTCAAGTATTGATATTTCAAAGTCATATTTTTCTAAGTTTGAAAAGTTAGCACCTTATAAGGAGACATATATGAAAATATTTTCTTTTTAAAAAACTAACTCCCGGTATTTCATTAACTAACATTCATTAGTGATAAAATGAATTTTTTAAGAAATAGAAAGTATATATCTTGGAGGTGGTAAAATGCAAAATCCTAAGTTTGTACTAAAATCCAAATTCTACTTTCTTATTCTTATGGATTTTGATTTTTTAGATATTTTTATTGAATTCAAATGGGGTACTTTCTTATTTACATTTATGTATTAAAGTAAATGGAAGGTAAAATATAAATTAAACAAAATAAGGACATTTACTTATAAATAGTCGACTATGTGGTTCGGTGCTGTCAACTATGTCCTAGGATAATCGACTATGCTTGAATGATCTGTCGATTATGTGTGCCTTCTGTCGACTATATTTCATTCTGTCGACTATTGTGTAAAGATAGTCGACTATGCTATTTATTCTGTTGACTATGCATACACATGATATTCAAAATTTTCTTCATATTTTTATATCTGTCGACTATATGAATGTGATAGTCAACTATTGATGAGGGGTTAATATTTCCTAAATCTTAATGAATTATATCCCCATTTTGACTTTATAATTATGCTTAAAATAAATAATTATTCATATTACATATTATTACAGGATAAAGCAAGGAAGTTGACTTCTACAATTAATTAGGGGCATAAATCGAAGACGTTGGATTACCCATTAGTGTTGCTCAAAATCATGGGCCAACTATGGAGTCTAGAGGATGTTTCAAGTGCACTTGGTCCAACTATCAAGTAGAATCCAACATAAAAAAAAGGCCCAAGACCAACTAAAAGCCCAAGACCAATCAAAGGCCCAACAAAGCCCAATTTGTAGAAGACTTTTCTTTATTTTGTATTTTTTTTTTATAAATGTTTTACCACCTAAAGTCTTTTGTATTCTTATGAGAAGTCCATCATCTAAAGTCTTTTGTATTTTTTTGTCTTTTACTTAATTTTCTTCCATTAGTTAGGTGAATGTTTTGTTGAATAATTGTGTGGCTTGTAATGCATCTTGTGGGCTATAAATAGCTCACTTTGGTGCATTTGTGAGGAGGTGGTTATTACTTAAATCAAAGTTTAGTTTTGTTCTTAGAGTTTCCCTTAGAGAATTGCTCTTATTCTGTAATACCCCAAGAGCCCAGAGAAGTTAGTATATATCGAGGATAGTGTAAGGAAAGAAACAACATCAGCTGGATACCTTTTGGGCTGAATGTTGGCAAAGAACTCCCAAGTTAAGCGTGCTTGACCTGGGGTAATCCAGGGATGGGTGACCCCCCTGGGAAGTTCGTGTAGGCCCATCAGGGTAAGTTGTTCCGGTCATTCCTATCGCTCGAACGGGATGTTACAAGTGGTATCAGAGCCGACCCTTGGCGAAGGCGGTCCGATGAGGGCGGGGAGTGGCGCCGGGGCTTGAGGGCCTGTACAAGGAGCGGCTTCTGGCAGGCTTCTAGGATGGCAGCCCCCAAGGGGAGAAGGTTTGGGACCAGTTGTAAGGTCGCATGATGAGGACGTCATGTGCTCAAGGGGGGAGAATGTAATACCCCAAGAGCCCAGAGAAGTTAGTATATATCGAGGATAGTGTAAGGAAAGAAACAACACCAGCTGGATACCTTTTGGGCTGAATGTTGGCAAAGAACTCCCAAGTTAAGCGTGCTTGACCTGGGGTAATCCAGGGATGGGTGACCCCCCTGGGAAGTTCGTGTAGGCCCATCAGGGTAAGTTGTTCCGGTCATTCCTATCGCTCGAACGGGATGTTACATATTCTCTCTCTTGTTTTCTCTTGTAATCTTACTTCTTTTCTTTCTTCTTTTAAATTCTTATGTCATTTATTGTTACTTTATTATCCACCGCCTAAATGGCCAGTTAATTTTTGCCTTTAAATTTCTGTAATTTTAATTCTTATCTTTCAATTATCCACCGCCTAAATGGCCGGTTAGTTTCTGCTATTTCAATTCTTGTCATTTAAATTCTGTTATTTAAATTACGCCATTTAAATTCTTGTTAATTAACTTTTAAATGAAAATGAGTAGCTAAACTTAATCTTGGGTTAAGGCAAGGACAGTGTCCAACGCCAATGATTCTCAAAGAAAGCTGCGCTTAAAATGAGTATCATTAATTTAAATTTCAATATGAGTGAGTTTTAATTATTGGGAAATCACTAGGTTTGGATTGGAGCGTAAGCCTAACTTAGAGCTTTCATGTCACGCATGAGAGTTACTAGAACTGGAAACACTATCATACCCAAACCCGGATGATTAATTTAGTTGTTTTGTATATTAATTGTAATTAGATTTATGGTAGTTGCTTAAATTAGAATCCCGCATATCATGTATGTGGATTGCTTAAACTAGAACTATCATCTCTAATTGCATTTAGTAACAAACCCTCATATCTGAAATTAAATTAATGTTACTAACCTTGTTTGCTAAAATTTGGGAATCAATGGGTTGGTGCTGAAATTGTCTTAACTCAAGTGCTATCCAATTTAATATCCTCACATTAAACATTTATTTTAATTTCTATCTTACTTTATTTTCTAATATTTGTTATAAAAAAAAATTCATAAAACAAAATCTTGTTACCAATTCATCTAAATGCGTGTGCGTGTGTGTGACATTATTTTGCTTTTGCCATAAATAAATCTCTCAGTGGACGACCTTGACTCATCCAGAAAATATAAATTTAAATTTGAACTACAACTGCACTCATACACTGACGAATATAAACCTCTCACCTAAATAAAAAAATAAGGCAAAAATTTGGTTAGGCACTCTCCCACCTAGATCTATAGGAACTTGGAGAGAAATACAAGCAACTTTTTTAAAAAAATACTTCCCTGCCAACAGAATTGCTACTCTTCAAAGACAAATCATGAACTTTGCCTGTAAACCAAATGAAAATTTTGCTCAAGCATGGGAAAGGTTTAAAGACCTTCACACTTGTCCTCACCATACTTTTGAGCAATGGAGAGTGGTCAGTTTCTTTTATGATTCACTCACTCCCCAATTGAAAATGCTAGTCTCTATAATGTGCAATGGAGAATTCTATGAGAAGACTCCAGAAGAAGCTTTTCACTTCTTTAACACAGTGGCAGAGAATACAAGAAACCGGGAAGTTGGTCCAACATTTGTTCTTGATTCAAGAGAAAATCCACAACCTAGAGGGAGATACCAACTGAGTGAGAGTGACGATTTAAATTCAAGACTAACTGCTTTAACAAAGAAAGTTGAAAACATGGAACCCAAAAAGGTGCAATCCGTTAATCAAGTGGAAGTAAAGTGTGTTGTGTGTGATGCAACAGACCATTCAACTGAAGAATGTCGTACCCTACCTTCTTTCAAGGAGGTATTGTATGGGCAGACTAATAACAATCATTCACACAACTTTGAGGGGAGACAAAATCAAAATCAGAGTGAAGCCTATTATGGGAATAATAAGAACTACAATTCATACCATCCCAATAATAGAAATCACCCCAATTTTTCTTGGAGAAATGATTCTGGAAATCATTCCCAACCTCTCTTCCCTCCACAACAACACTCCTTCCAACAAAATCAAGGTTCGACATCCAATACTTACCAACCTCCTCATAGGAGATCTTTGGAAGATACCTTGCACCAGTTCTTCCAAAGTTAAACAGTCATCAACAATCATGTTGCTCAGCTTGTCAAAAATCAAGACCAAACAAATAGAGCTGTAGAAGACATTAGGAGCCAGTTGACCAAATTAACACAAACGTTGAGTGTGAGAGAACCCGGAAGGTTTCCATCCCAAACCAATCCTAACCCAATTAGACAAACCAACCAGGTAGAAACCTCAAATAGTGAAACCAACACTCATGAACAAGTGCAAGCAGTGACTACCCTAAGAAGTGGAAGAGTAATTGAAAAACCAACTGACCCTGGGATAAACCAACATGTCGCTGAAGAAGAAGAGCCAAAAGATCATGAATCCATCGTGGAGAAAAATGAAAAAAATGAGAAAAATGAGAAAAATGAAAAACAAAAAGAAAATGGGAAAGAAATTCAATACAGGCCCAAACCACATTTTCCATAAAGGTTGAATCATCTGAAAAAAGAGCAACAAAATACAGATATATATGAAGTGTTTAAGCAAGTGAGAATCAACATCCCACTATTGGATGCAATCAAACAAACACCTTCATATGCAAAATTCTTGAAAGATCTGTGTACTGTCAAAAGAAGAACAAATGTGCATGAAAAAGCTTTCCTGACTGAACAAGTCAGTGCCATTCTCCAATTCAAAACTCCTCCCAAATACAAAGACCCAGGCTGTCCAACCATTTCATGCATCATAGGAAGTCAAAAAGTTGATCAGGCACTCTTGGATTTAGGAGCTAGTGTCAATTCGTTACCATACAGTGTGTATCAACAATTGGGATTAGGTGAGCTCAAACCCACTAGAGTGTCCCTTTAGCTGGCTGATCGATCAGTCAAAGTTTCACGAGGAATTGTGGAGGATGTTCTAGTACAAATCGATAAGTTCTACTTTCCAGTGGACTTCATCGTTTTGGACACACATCCGCATCAGGGGCCTCAGCCTCCTGTGCCAGTCATCTTAGGCCGACCATTCCTTGCCACGTCAAATGCCATCATCAACTATAGGAATGGAATTCTGAAATTGTCATTTGGAAATATGACCTGATGTGGAGAATGAAACTGAAGAAGCTTATCTGATACAGACATTGAGTGAGGAGTACATTAACTGCGAATATATTCAGGAAAATTTTGAGTTGGAGGAATTTTTGGAGCAGCAAGATTGCTCTCGAGAGAAAACTGAATCTGTCTTAAGCTGCTCACCCGCACCTGAAAGGAAACCATTGCCAAACAACCTGAAGTATGCATTCCTAGGAGAAGGAGAATCTTTGCTAGTGGTAATCTCATCAAGTCTGAATCCTCAACAGGAGGAAAAATTACTGAATCTGTTAAAGGTACACGAGGAAATTCTAGGATGGACTATAGAAGAACTGCATGGCATTAGTCCCTTAATTTGTACCCACAGAATTTTCTTGGAAGAAGATGCAAAGCCGGTTAGACAAATGTAGAGAAGGTTAAACCCAAACATCAGGAGTCACTGTGATAGCAAATGAGAACAATGAGCTCATTCCTACACGCATCCAGACTGGATGACGGATGTGCATAGATTACAGGAAGCTCAACTCTGTGACTAGGAAGGATTATTTTCCGCTTCCATTTTTGGATCAGGTGTTAGAGAGAATAGCGGGACATGCCTTCTACTGTTTCTTAGATGGGTATTCTGGGTACAATCAAATTGAAATTGCCTTAGAAGATCAAGAGAAAACCACGTTCACATGTCCATTCGGGACATTTGCTTACAGACGAATGCCATTTGATCTGTGCAATGCACTTGCAACCTTTCAAAGATGCATGATGAGTATTTTCAATGAATTGGTTGAGAATGTGGTAGAAGTCTTCATGGATGACTTCTCAGTGTACGGAAACAGTTTTGAGAGTTGTTTGGAAAATTTGGAGAAAATTCTGGTCCGGTGCAAAGAAACGAATTTAGTGCTCAATTGGGAGAAGTGTCATTTCATAGTTACTCAAGGAAGTGTTTTGGGACATATTGTTTCTTCCAGGGGTATTGAGGTTGATCAGTCCAAGGTTGAGTCAATTCAAAAATTACCCGCCCCAAGGAACGTGAGAGAGGTTAGGTCTTTTCTTGGCCATGCTGATTTTTATAGGCGATTTATCGCTTCATTCAGTGCCATAGCCAGACCTTTATGCCGCCTCCTAGCCATTGACATACCTTTGAGTGGAATAGTGAATGTCAAGTTGTTTTTGAGAAGTTGAAGAAATCACTCGTTTCTGCACCTATCATTAAGTCCCCTGATTGGTCCTTCCCATTTGAACTTATGTGCGATGCTAGTGATTACGCGGTAGGAGCTGTGTTAGGGCAGAGGAAGGATAAGAAACCTCATGTGATATACTATGCTAGCAAAACTCTGAATGAGGCACAAAAGAATTACACCACTACAGAGAAATAGTTACTAGCAGTTGTCTTTGCCCTGGACAAGTTCCGATCTTACCTCGTAGGGTCACTAGTGATCATCTTTACTGATCACGCTGCTTTGAAGTATCTGTTCACAAAGCAAGATGCAAAACCCCGTCTCCTCCGATGGATCTTACTCCTCCAAGAGTTCAATATTGAAATCAGAGACAAGAAGGGAGTCGAGAATGTGGTGGCTGACCATTTGTCAAGAATTTCGAGTCAAAATCTCACACAATTTGATGAACCAATCCATGACAATTTTCCTGATGAGCAATTATTTGAAGTGAATGTTATTCATGCATCATCTGTTGTCCCTTGGTATGCCGACATTGCAAACTACCTGGCAACTGGTCTGATCCCAGACCATTGGAGTAAGCTAGATAGGCATAAATTCTTCAGAAAAGTCAGAACTTTCTTTTGGGATGAGCCCTATCTCTTCAAGTATTGTACTGACCAAATCGTCCGCAGATGCATACCCGATCATGAGCAACAAAGTGTCATGAATTTCTGTCATACTCTTGCATGTGGAGGCCATTTTTCTATCAAGAAAACAGTTGCAAAAATTTTTCAAAGTGGATTTTATTGGCCGACACTGTTCAAGGATGTGTACAAGTTCTGTTCAAGTTGCGATCGATATCAAAGGTTAGGAAGTCTGTCGAGGAGAAACATGATGCCATTACATCTGATCCAAGTGTTAGAAGTTTTTTACTGTTGGGGTATGGATTTTATGGGCCCATTTGTCAATTGATTTGGTCATAAATACATCTTACTTGCTGTCGACTATGTGTCCAAATGGGTTGAAGCAATCCCTGCTAGAACAAATGACCATAGGACTGTGGTGAAATTTTTTAAAGAAAACATATCCAGTCGATTTGGGATGCCACGAGCAATCATCAGTGATGGGGGTTCCCATTTTTGTAATAAAGTTGTGGCAGGATTAATGAAGAAATATGGTGTACTGCATAAGGTTGCAACACCATACCATTTCCAAACCAATGGTCAAGCCGAGTTAGCCAATAGGGAGATTAAGTGCATATTGGAAAAGACTGTTACTGCTAATCGTAAGGATTGGTCCTTACGACTACTAGGCGCTCTTTGGGCGTACAGGACAGCTTACAAAACAATTTTAGGAATGTCTCCCTATAGGCTAGTATATGGTAAATCTTGTCATCTGCCAGTGAAAATTGAGCATAAAGCATATTGGGCAATTCAAAAGATCAACAAGAGTCTAACTGAAGCAGGCCTCTCTAGGAAGCTCCAATTGAATGAACTCAAGGAAATTCGGAATGAGGCATTTGAGAATGCACGATTGGCCAAGGTTCGCATGAAAGAGTTACATGATCGACACATTATTCGAAAAAGCTTTCAGGTAGGGCAACATGTACTCTTGTATGATTCTCGATTGCATCTATTTCCAGAAAAATTGAAGTCTCGATGGGTTGGCCCCTTTGTAATCAAGTCCATCTCAGGATATGGGGCATTTGAGATAGAAAATCTGGAGTCATGACAACTTCTTACAGTCAATGGTCATAAGTTGAAACCATACCAGGGTAGTATTGAGAAGAATGAAGGAGTTGTGGATTTGGATGACGCACCATCATCTGATGAGTAATGGCAGTTTCATGTCGTCTGGGAATCTGACGTTAAAAGACCACCTTTCCATTTAAGTTAAATGGATGTTTCTAGATTTAGAAAAAAAAAAAAGTATATAAAAAATTTGTTTCTTTTCTGCATTACTTAAATAGTGTTCCTCTGTGTGCAGTCTAAATAAAACTTTTGCATACGAGTTCATGTATTGAAGACCGCCAGGTAATCTTCTATTCTTTTATTGCCGATTGAGGACAATGCGCAATTTAAGTTGGGGGTAAGATGTACTTAAGAATTAATTTATTGGTATTTGAAATTGATCCATTGTGCAAATAATTTTGGTTGACTTTATAATATTGTCTTGTGTGGTATATATGATTTTATCGGGCCCCTAAAAAAAATTAAAAAATAATAATAAAAATATAAATATAAACAAAAAACAATAAAAATATATATAAAAAAAATTAATTGAGAGAGACAGAATTGACGCTGGTGGTAGCCATTCTTCTCGGGCAGTGCAATCACACTGTCCTATAGAGAAAGAGGCACACTGCCAAATGTTGAAAAATGAGACGCTAAACGACACCAAGCCTGACGGTGCAATTATAGCATGCGTCGAGCCGAGTGTCGAATAGTGATGCCCATTGCTCTATAAGAGACTCCAAATCTGTATGAGGTAAGTCACCCTTCTTGAGCTCAATCTTCTCTCCTTTGTGTTATTCTCCGATCAGGTACTCTCATCCCTTTTGTAAAATTTCTAGTTCTTTACTTTCTTCTTATTAGAGTTTTCTTTAAAAAAAAAAAAAAATGGATCTTCAGTTTTCAAAAATTCGCAAATACTATCCATCTCTCCCGCAGAATGATTTAAAAAAAATTTTATGCTGCTAGATGTGAAAGACTTAGGCTTTTAATGCGTAATAACATCCCTGAAGATATTCGTTGGCTGATCGAAGCAAAAGTTCGATTAGCTGGCGAAACTTCACTTAGTTTTAAGCACTTCCCGAGCTTAGGGAAGAGTAGTTTTGCGAAGAAACGAAGAGATAAAAGAGTGAATAGTTGTCACAAGTGTGCTCGTTGGACCTGTAACACTTGATGCAAATCTGTGGGGTTTACGTCCGTAAATCGAGAAGATAAAATTAGTTTCATAAAGGATGGACTGAGTAAGGAGTCATTGGATGATATCCGATTGACTCTTGAGACGCATCCATGTGGAATAGTGCAAAGAGAACTTCTTGCTTTATAGACCCAGTTCATAAGTAACCGCCAACGCTATAGTCTTGGGAATCTGACTAAAAACGACCATGTTTGCCAATCTATAAGAAAATTGGATGGGAAGCTTATCCTCGCTTCATAGAAAGTGTTTAAGCCGTTTCTGGACGTAAAACTAGAGGAAGATGTGAGCCACAATCACAACTACTTGTACATAGGCATGATTTTTGTTTGTATTTATTTCTTGTTGAATTGTTGTATAGCCACTTTTGATCGCCAAACATTTTTCCAGGGCATACAAAGAAACAAACATGGAAGGCAAGTTAGTTCGTCAAATCAAAACCATATGTGTACTTTGTGGCTCTCAACTTGGGAATGATATTTGTTACTCACTTGCAGCAAGCGAACTAGGCCAAAAATTAGGAGAGAAAAAAATTAATTTGGTATATAGAAGTCGTGGACTGAATGGTTATGTTTCACAAGCTGCATATCTTAGAAAATCATATGTGGTAGGTTATGCCAATCCCTTTGGCTGAACCACATATTTCTGGGATTACACGCGGTGAACTTATAGAAACGACTCCTATGTCTGAGCGCATGGCTTGTAAGATTTATCAGTCAGACGCTTTCATTGCTTTACCAGGAGGTTTTGGGACACTTAAAGAAATCTTTTGTATAATCTCCTGGGCCAAGAGTAATCTCCATACCAAACCCATTGGACTTTTAAACGTTAATCATTTCTTCGATGGGTTGCTCTCTTTTCTTGATCAGGCTGTGGATCAAAAGTTCATTTCTCTTTCAGCAAGAAAGATTCTCATTTCCGCATCCACCATTGATGAGCTGCTAGAGAAACTACATGCTTATGTTCCACAGCACGATCCTTATGAGTCTCGAATAGATTGGTCTAAGGTAAGCAGAAACAAGCGCCAAAGGGGTCCGATTAATTTAGATTTATCCCTGTAAGACAAGTCTTTGATGAGATGGTTGAGTAAGGAGTACTTTTTGTACTCTTGAGACGCATCTCCTATGACTTGTATGAAATCTTTTTCTATCTTGTGTTCTTAAAAAAAAAAAAAAAAAACTGTGGAATGTTGTTAAGCGAGTCTATGATAAGATGGCTGAGTAAGGGGTACTTTGTACTCTTGAGACGCATTTTGTTTATCTTATGACTTGCATGAAGTTTTTATTTTGGTGTGAAAATATAAAAATATATATATATGGTATGCTCATTTGTTTGTTTGAGTTTTAGCAGTTCACAGTAAATCTATAGACTTATAGAGTTACAGGTATTCCTAACAACCCTATTTTATTACTGCAATTCAAGTTTAAGATTAGACCATGGCTGGTGTATAATCCGATTGCTAAGGGACTAGCAATATTCAAGTTGGGGGGTGTGATAGAGGGGTTAATATTTCCTAAATCTTAATGAATTATATCCCCATTTTGACTTTATAATTATGCTTAAAATAAATAATTATTCGTATTACATATTATTACAGGATGAAGCAAGGAAGTTGACTTCTACAATTAATTAGAGGCATAAATCGAAGACGTTGGATTACCCATTAGTGTTGCTCAAAATCATGGGCCAACTATGGAGTCTAGAGGATGTTTCAAGTGCACTTGATCCAACTATCAAGTAGAATCCAACATAAAAAAAAAGGCCCAAGACCAAGCAAAGGCCCAAGACCAACTAAAGGCCCAAGACTAATCAAAGGCCCAACAAAGCCCAATTTGTAGAAGATTTTTCTTTATTTTGTATTTTTTTTATAAATGTTTTACCACTAAAGTCTTTTGTATTCTTATGAGAAGTCCATCATCTAAAGTCTTTTGTATTTTTTTGTCTTTTACCTAATTTTCTTCCATTAGTTAGGTGAATGTTTTGTTGAATAATTGTGTGGCTTGTAATGCATCTTGCGGGCTATAAATAGCTCACTTTGGTGCATTTGTGAGGAGGTGGTTATTACTTAAATCAAAGTTTAGTTTTATTCTTAGAGTTTCCCTTAGAGAATTGCTCTTATTCTCTCTCTTGTTTTCTCTTGTAATCTTACTCCCTTTCTTTCTTCTTTTAAATTCTTATGTCATTTATTGTTACTTTATTATCCACCGCCTAAATGGCCGGTTAATTTTTGCCTTTAAATTTCTGCAATTTTAATTCTTATCTTTCAATTATCCACCGCCTAAATGGTCGGTTAGTTTCTGCTATTTCAATTCTTGTCATTTAAATCATGTTATTTAAATTATGCCATTTAAATTCTTGTTAATTAACTTTTAAATGGAAATGAGTAGCTAAACTTAATCTTGGGTTAAGGCAAGGACAGTGTCCAACGCCAATGATTCCCAAAAAAAGCTACGCTTAAAATGAGTATCATTAATTTAAATTTCAATATGAGTGAGTTTTAATTATTGGGAAATCACTAGGTTTGGATTGGAGCGTAAGCCTAATTTAGAGCTTTCATGTCACGCATGAGAGTTACTAAAACTGGAAACACTATCATACCCAAACCCGGATGATTAATTTAGTTGTTTTGTATATTAATTGTAATTAGATTTATGGTAGTTGCTTAAATTAGAATCTCGCATATCATGTATGTGGATTGCTTAAACTAGAACTATCATCATCTCTAATTGCATTTAGTAACAAACCCTCATATCTGAAATTAAATTAATGTTACTAACCTTGTTTGCTAAAATTTGGGAATCAATGGGTTGGTGCTGAAATTGTCTTAACTCAAGTGCTATCCAATTTAATATCCTCACATTAAACATTTATTTTAACTTCTACCTTGCTTTATTTTCTAATATTTGTTATAAAAAAAATTCATAAAACAAAATCTTGTTACCAATTCATCTAAATGTGTGTGCGTGTGTGTGACATTATTTTGCTTTTGTCATAAATAAATCTCTCAGTGGACGACCTGGACTCATCCAGAAAATATAAATTTAAATTTGGATTACAACTGCACTCGTACACTAACGAGTATAAACCTCTCACCTAAATAAAAAAAAATATATATAAAATTTTTATTGTGTTTTAATTGCAGGGTGAGAGTGCAGCCAACTATCAGTAGATTTTGTTAGACAATAGTTAATTACACTTCCTTGTCTGTTGACTATGGCTTGTTTTATTTGAAAATATAGTCGATTAACCCATTTTGTCCATCGACTATTTGTTTCTCAGAAACTTGTAAAGGCTAGTTTCTCATTCTCCAACGGCTAGTTTTGGGCAAGACTCTTGGGATACTTATATATACATATCAAGGAGATCAAGAAACGGCTAATGAACGAGAATGAAATAATTTGAACTTACTGTTACTCTCGTTTGTATTTACAGTGATTGTGCTTCAATTTTTTTTCTCTTTTCAAGGTTTTGATTTTAACTTGTATTAATTCATTAAAGCCTTGTTTTCATTGTAAGAAAACTTGTAATTAAGAGTGTCAACTCTTAGCATCTCGTTTACATTTGTATCACTTTTATTTTCCTAGCTTGTTGTGCTAGAAGACTTGCTCGTTGAAGTAAGGGGTTGTAATTACTAGCTAGGTGCTAGAGGGCTTGCTTGTATAAGTAAGGGGTTGTAATTCCTAATCTTGGACTAGAGGACCTACTTGGTTTAAGTAGGGGTTGTAATTTCTAGTCTTGGACTAGAGGACCTACTTGGTTTAAGTAGAGATTTTAGTGAATTGTTTGCAAAATCCTTAGTGAGGAACTAAGGTAGTGGATTAGGCTTGGGTTAAGCCGAACCACTATAAATCATTGTGTTTCTTGTGCTTGTACTCTTTGATCTATTTATCTTTCCAAGCATTTCATTATTCCTCACTTGGTTCACATATTTAATTATCTTTGTAAACTTACATTTGTCATTTTATATACTTCACGTTTTAAATCCTAAAACCTCAATTTGTATTAAAAAGTTTTCAAGTTCAATTAAGTTTTTAAAATAATCAATTCACCCCCCCTCTTGTGTGCCATAGCACCTCTCGGTCCAACATGCAATACTTACTAAGATGGAAGGGATCTCCAAAAGGGGAAAAAAGTTTGGAAAGGGATACGAGTCTATGGCAGTTTGAAGATATCATACACTAGTACTTGTCTTTATTTCCGATGAGGTCATCGGAACCTTCTCTATGATGTCTCCAACAAGCTCACCAGAAGTTACCCGGCTCTGGTGAAGCATCGTGGCATGAGGGTAGCGTGTTATGGCGCGTTATGGGCGGATGTTAGGCTTAAGTGTTGGATGGCATAGGGCTACTAACTGCACTCTCACCCTACAATTTAAATACAAAACAAAACACAATAAAAATTTTATATTTTTTTTTCTTTATTTAGGTGAGAGGTTTATACTCGTCAGTGTATGAGTGCAGTTGTAGTCCAAATTTAAATTTATACTTTCTGAATGAGTCCAGCTCGTCTACTGAGAGATTTATTTATGACAAAAGCAAAAGAATGTCACACACACGCACACGCATTTAGATGAATTGATAACAATATTTTTTTTTATGACTTTTTTTTTAGATAACAGATACTAGAAAATAAAGCAAGGTAGAAGTTGAAATAAATGCTTAATGTGAGGATATTAAATTGGATAGCACTTGAGTTAAGACAATTTCAGTACCAACCCGTTGATTCCCAAATTTTAGCAAACAAGGTTAGTAACGTTATTTTAATTTCAGATATGAGGGTTTGTTACTAAATGCAATTAGAGATTATGATAGTTCTAGTTTAAACAATCCCCATACATGATATGCGGAATTCTAATTTAAGCAACTACCATAAATTCAATTACAATTAATATACAAAATAATTAAATTAATCATCCGGATTTGGGTATGATAACGTTTCCAGTTCTAGTAACTCTCATGCGTGACCTGAAAGCTCTAAGTCAGGCTTACGCTCCAATCCAAACCTAGTGATTTCCTAATAATTAAAACTCACTCATACTAAAATTTAAATTAATGTTACTCATTTAAAGCGCAGCTTTCTTTGGGAATCATTGGCGTTGGACATTGTCCTTGCCTTAACCCAATATTAGATTTAGCTACTTATTTCCATTTAAAAGTTAATTAACAAGAATTTAAATGGCATAATTTAAATAACAATTATATCTAATGGGCACTCACAAAATATCCACCTAACTAGTAGAAGAAAATTAGGTAAAAGACAAAAAAAAAATAAAAGACTTTAGGTGGTGGAATACTCATAAGAATACAAAAGACTTTAAGTGGTAAAGCACTCATAAAAATACAAAACAAAGAAAAGTCTTCTACAAATTGGGTTTTGTTGGGCCTTTGATTGGTCTTGGGCCTTTGGTCGGTCTTGGGCCTTTCTTATGTTGGATTATATTTGATAGTTGGGTCAAGTGCACTTGAAACATCCTCTAGACTCCATAGTTGGCCCATGAATTTGAGCAACAATAATGGGTAATCCAACATCTTCAATTTATACCCCTAATTAATTGTAGAAGTCAACTTCCTTGCTTCATCCTGTAATAATATGTAATGCAAATAATTATTTATTTTAAGCATAATTATAAAGCCAAAATGGGGATATAATTCATTAAGATTTAGGAAATATTGACCCCTAATCAGCTACCGTGCCAAAGTGGCGACAAGCATGCGAGGGAATGGAATAACGTGCAACAATGTGTGGGATAATAGGGCTTAATAGCTAAGACACCCACACACGAGGTGACAATTGGCATGGTTAGCACGCATAGGTATGGCTAGACCCGATAGAGTAGGGCGAATGCCATGAGGCAGCCACGCAGGCAGAGAAGCACGGGCATGCTAGCGAACTGAGTTGGCTGAGACGTGCAAGACACGTGGGCAATCTACATGCCTTGGCGGGATGTAAAGCTAACAAGCGAGAATGGTTGCAGCACCGCGTTGGTGCAACCCGCGCATGCCCGCAATATGTAGGGCATGGTAGGTCTAATGGGACGATTATGGGTCATAACCACATGTAATTGTGTACACTATATTTATGTGGCTTGAGGGGCGATTTTGGTAACTTTTATAGAGTGTAGCTTAAGCTATTCTTTGTATTCTTGGATCTGAATATAAAATTGAGATTTTCTTGTATTCTTTGTGTGTGCTTCCGTTTATAGTGTATATGTACAAAAAATTCGTAATTTAGCGATGAATTTGCAACAGAATATTCCGTCGTCAATTTTTTTAATTTTTTAAAATATAGCGACGGAATTAGCGACGAAATATTCAGTCGCTAAATAATTAAAATATTTTTTTTATTTTATTTTATATTTTTTAGCGACGGGGTGACTCGTCACTAAATTTCGCATTTTTTATTTTTTTTATTTTTATTTTTTTGCGACAGGCATTCTCCTGTCGCTAACTTTTGCATTTTTATTTATTTTATTTTTTAGCAACAGGCATTGTCCTATCAATAAATTTTGTATTTTTATTTATTTTATTTTTTATTTTTAGCAACGAGGTCCCTAAATTTTATATTTTTATTTTTTTTATTTTTATTTTTTAGTGATGGGGTTGTTCTGTTGCTAAATTTTTGGATTTTTATTTATTTTATTTTTTATTTTTTAGTAAGGGGGTTGTCTCGTCGCTAACTTTTGTATTTTTTACTTATTTTATTTTTATTTTTTAGCGATGAGGGTTGTCCAGTCGCTAAATTTTGTATTTTTTATTTATTTTATTTTTATTTTTTAGCTACTGGTATGACCCGTCACTAAAATTTAATTTTTTATTTAATTAAATTAATATTATTTAGCAATGAAATATTTTGTCGCTAAATAATAAAAAAATTAAATAAATAATAAAAAATTAAAATTAAAATTAAATTAAATATATAATTAGAAATTAAATTAATAATTAAAAACTTTAGCGACGGTACTAATCTATCACTAAAAAATAAATTAAAAAATTAAATAAATATTAAAATTTATTGGCGACAGGAGTACCTTGTTGCTAAATAATTAAAAAAATTAAATAAAAATTAAAATTATTTAGTATTAAATGCATATTTTATATATTTTATTTATAAACCAAAATATGTAAATTGATTTGATATTGTAAAATTTATAATAACAAATATGTATTAAACTAATTTTTAATCAAATAAAATTTAAATATTTAAGAAATTAATTAATTACAACATTTAAGTGGTATATTAATTGAGTTAAAATTTAGAAGATTTACTTTTTTAAGTTTTAATTTATGAATTTAAAAGATTTAAAATTTAAAATCTTAATTTAAAATAAAATTAAAATGGCTAGCAGCTAAATGTAGTATATAATTAATATGTGCAGAGTATAAATTAAGGAGACTCGTAGTTCGTACGGTCACGCGTGCGCGCTCTCACAGGAGACTTTGGGATTAATTTCTAGTTTTACACGTGACAGCTTAAGGGGGAGCTACTTGGCACGTAGTGGCCGCGCCACCTGGGGTGCAAGGCAAGGGGAGAGCACGCGTCCGCCCGTCGTGCCATAATTATTTTATTTTTTTGAAAATAAAAGTCAGCGACGGAAACAGTTTCGTCGCTAATTCTAATTTATTTTAATTTTTTATTTTTTAATTTAATGTGTATAAACGACGAAAAACTTTCGATCGTTATTTTTTAATATGTATTGGCGCCATTACTATTTTTTAATGTGTATTTCGCTAAAATAATATTTATTTTTTAATTAATTTTTGTTTTTTATTTTTTAAATTAATGACGAAAAAATCCGTCACTGATTTGTCCCCTCGCTAAATTCCATAAATTCCACCGCTAAAATTTAGTGACAAATTTTAATGTTTCAGCGACAAATATTTCCATCACTAAATACCATTTTTCTTGTAGTGACATTAATCCCGTTGAATTGTTAGCTAATCTAAATAGGTGAACTTAGAGTTATTACAATGTTAACGTCTAAACCATATATATATATTTATATGGTCCAGAATTCAAGAATAGCCTTATGACACCTACTCTCTCTCTAAACCATATAAATATATATTTTATTTTTAAAACTATATTAAAAAGTATTATAAATTTATATATAGTTATAAAAAAAATACATTTTCCACATCTTTTTAACTAAATAAAGATAAATCTTATTTGATTAAAATATATCTAAATATATATATATATTAAATCTTCGACCCCAATAAATTCTTATAATTTAAATAATTGAATGCAACCAGTTGAAATTGGCAATTCAATTTTGTTCAATTTGTAGATCAGTTCAGTTTGATTTTTAAATTTGATTTTTTCGGTTATTTGGGTTCAATTTGATCTTTTTGTGAAAAAAATTGAAATAACAAAATTGATTGAAATATCATTTTTATTTAAGTAAGTTAAACTTTTTAATTGAGTAATATTATTTTTACTCGAATAATAAAATTTTTTTAATTGTGTAATATTTTTAGATTGAAATATGCTCACAAAAGTTAATCGAGTATAAGTTATTTTTAATCGAGTAAATATTATTTTTACTCAAATAACACTTATTTTTTATTTTTTTGGTCGGCTTGATTTTTTTTTTTTTTGTATTTTTTCAATTTTTTTAGTTTTCAATTTGTTTGGTTTTTATTCTTGTTTGATTGGTTTAGTTTGATTTTTACACATGTTTGATTATTTTGGTTTCACCATTTCGATCGATTTGATTATCAAACCGATTGAATGCTTATCCATCTCACGATAAGAAAAAAAAATTAGGCTTTGTAAAATTAAATAAGATCATTACTAATTTTTAGAACTTAAAGGGTTGTACCTACAAGTAGACTAAATCTGAAGCCTACTAAACATACTTTTTTAGTTATTTCATTATATATGGGTAATCAAAAAGTTATTCTTTATTTTTAATTGGACAATTAATAAATTAATATTTCTTGCGATATAGAATGGTTGCCAAATTTGTGGAGAAATTTAAAATTTTCTTAATTATTATAATTGGAGGAACACATTAAAGGATGGACAGATTTTATTTTTTCTTTTTAAATTTTTATTTTAAATTTTTTGTTTAAATTTTATTGTATCTAACAAATTGTTTAATAATTTTATTTTTTCCACTCACCTTGGCAAGGAATACAAGAAAGGCCGATAAGTACATTGATTTATATTGGGAAGGCCAGAGAAAAGCCCATAGTAACATTGGTCTGGGCCTTTGTTGGTTGGCGGGCTTGTAGGCCCAATGTTCTTGAATTGTTTTCTTTTGCTTGACAATATTTTTCAATCATATTCTTATTAGAAATTTGAAAAACAAAAATTGCTTAAACCCCTTCTAGTTTTAAACTTGAACTCCAACCATCGAACAAGGAACTACAAAGATTAGTCTTTTATTTTTTTTACGTGTGTGTACATAGTAGATGCCCTTTTTTTCTATTCAAATAAAAAAATCGATAAATATATATGACTCTCAACCAATTGACAAGCTCTCTTAAATATAGACATTGAAAATAAAAGATTCAAACTTGATAAAATAATTGCTTGACACATGCTAGGTACTAACTTAATTAAAAGGATAGATTTCGCCTCTTGGAGATGATGTCTTAGTCCCAAATTTCAACAAGCACCTTGTACCAACAATTGAGAAACTTAAAAATAATTTGAACTTAGACCCAACAAACAAAAAATTTTGAGAAGGAAGAGAAGAGCTAGAAACGTGAGAGAAAGAGTGAGTGAGAGAAATAATCATAGTACAAACCCTAAGGTTTGTGCATTTAATCACTTTATTCTGTATATATTAGAGGGTGGTCAGTATTTTGCAAATGTTAAAAAAAAAATTAAAATTTTAAATGAAGATTTATTGGGTTGCATTTGACGATAATATTTTGACATAATTATTATCTTTTTCATTTTTAAACAAGATACGTGAAAGATATTTTTAAAAAATATTTTATCCACGCATTTTTATAACATCAAAACCTCTATAGTATAAATAGAGAGACGTGTATGTGATGGGAATATCCTAAGAACATCAAAAAGCAAATGAAGCAATGTAAATCTAGCATATGGGAAGCAATAAGAATCCTCTAAAAGCTAGGCAATGGAGTATAAGGGGAAGCAATAATGTATGAATAATGGCCCTTCTTGGACCAATGAGAACATATTCTACAATATTACAATATTAGCCACAAGTCGAGAGATAGAGAGAAAATTGAGAATAAATAAGAGATTAATACGTGAAGGTAAGAAATATTAAAAAAATTAAAATTCTTAATTATTTAGTATTGGAGAGTTAAAATTTGGATGGATTATTCTAATATTGTAATAAGATCACAAATGTAAGCATTAAGATCGAACTACGTACGTTAAAGCTTTATATTTTTTTATTTCTTGATTTTTATATATAATATATGTGATGTAATCTTAACAAGCGACAAGAACGATAGTAAGATAATGTAAATAAAGCAAGTAATTCTCACTCATCTAGCTAGATGAGGAATATATAAAAACTGTTAGAAGGGATAGAGGGGTGCAGCAAAGAGAGATTCAACTGAGATCAAAGGGGCAATCAACAGGGGGGGGGGGGGGGGGGGGGGGGGCGCTTGAACTTTGCAGATGCATAGGTGGCCATAAAGCTGGGCATCTGGTTCTTATCTGCATATAATTATATATATTTTGCATTTCTCGGGGTCGGTTTGATGCTTAGAGGAATCGAATTTTGTTCAGATTCTTGAATCTCATTTCCAATTCTGCTATATAATGCTTCGGTAAATGTTTTATGGCATTAATGATTTGCCTAATATTGCTCATTAATGGTGGTCAATGTCTTAACTTGATTAGTTGAAAAGCTCAGTTGCAGAAGCCACTATCTGCCAAGTGTTTCTTGGCCCATCCCTCGAAGAAGATGATGAATTATATATATATATATAGATATATATATAGAGAGAGAGAGAGAGAGAGGAGGGGGGGGAGATTTTCTTTTCTTCTTCATTTTCCGGGAAAATGGAAGTCAACAGATTTCATTGCCTTCATGTGAGAACACTTGGAGCCACACACACACAGTTCAAGCCCCATGTTTGGGCAAATAAGAAAAAAAAGAAGAAAAGAAATAAAAAGTTGTTAGTTGAAGATTCATGAAGTGAACTGAAGTCATCAGGAGAACCCTTCTTGTTACATGGCATCACCTGGAAGCAAAAGAAACAAAAATTAATCAAAGGGTTGGGAACCAAAATTTAATTAATTAGCTGTAACCCAACTTCAATAATTAACTATATGTATATATTGTGTGCAGATTGCTAATTAGTTACCAAAGTCCTTTGGTGCTTTGCATTTGAAGCATTCCATCCTGCTTGCATAGTTGTGCATGCCACATCCCATCCTGGCAACATCCATAACATTTCCATTTTAAGCACAAAATTGCACTAAAAATGGCACATTTCACAAGAATGCTTTAAGCTAGCAGGGATGATATGTTGCCGGGTTGGGACCGTGTTGGGTGCGAATCCCACCCCTCCATGGGGCTCCCGTCCCCCCTTTTGAATTTACTCACGTTGAACAAATTTTATGTTGTCCGTGTCATTTCGTTAAGGATAATTCTAAATATGCCTAATATATTGTTCACCATTTGATAACATTTTTAGTTTAGCATTGCACATATATAATCTGAAAATATAAATGATAGTTTTTCATTTTATCATATTTATGTCCCTAAATTTTTACGATTTTTTTTGTAGAACCCTAAATTTTTTGTGATTTTAAATGTATCTCTAAACTTAGACCAAAAGCATATTTATACCTTTGAATTTTTTCATGATTTTAAATATGCTCCTGAATTATGCAAAAACACTTATTTAAACACCTACCCAACAAGTGATCATGCACATGTACTAATGTGACAATTTTTTAGCGTCTTCTCATCTCCATCTTTCTCTCTCTTTGGTCAAGTATCCTCTATCTTCAATGTTTCCTATGTCTCATTTAGTTGGGCTACGTAGGCCGGTTGGGTTAGATGGGTTACTGACGTGCCCGAGTCAATAATCACCCCATTGTCTAAGGGATCGAAAATGGGGCCAGTATGGGAGTAGCATTTCTTGTAGGAAACACAACCAGAAAATACATTGGAAAGAAAAAAGTTGTAGTTGGAGAGAAAAAGGGAGTTGAGGAGATGTCAAAGAGATAGGGAGCTTAAGAGATGTCGTCGGAAAGAGAGAATGAGTTGAGGAGATGCCATCGAGGAGAGAGAGCATGAGGTGAGGAGACACCGAAAAAAGAAAAGATGCTAAAAAGAGAGTGGAGGGAGTTGATGAGACTCCAAAAAAAACCACTACGTTAATGCACATGCACATTACTTGTTGGCTAGATGTTTAAATGAACGATTTTACGCAATTTAAGAGTATATTTGAAACTATACAAAAAGTTTAGAGTTTAAAAAAAATATAAAAGTTTAAAATATACTTTTGATTTAAGTTCTGGAGTATATTTAATACCAAAAGATTAAAATTAAAAAAAAAGAGAGGCATAAATATGCCTAAGTTATGTAGTTTCTTCATTTCAAAAGCTACGTGGAAGCATTTTCTCTCATTCGTAGAGTAGTGACATAAGTCTATTAAAATTGAATCATGGTAACTTTCTAAGTATAAACTAACTAACCTGTTGCAAATCCAGTCGCCAGACTTCCAGCCAGGGAGGGCGCCGCTGCCGTCGAACATATAGCCTCCGCCGGCCATGACGGAAGTCCCATATCCGGCACAGTAGTCATCTTTGGTGGCGCCACATCGGAAGCAGCTGGTTCGGCTGGCGTAGTTATGGGCTCCACAACTCATGGAGGAGCAGTACCAGTCGCCGGCGAGAACTTCCGTCCGGTTAAGTCCATAAGCTGCTACGTCCGCTGCATCCGCAAACTTCGGGCACCGGCACCGCTGGCACGAGTCCCGCTTCTTGAAGTTCAAGTGCTGGCATGCACTGCACATCCAGTCTCCCTCTCTGCTCATCTTTATTGTATCTGAAATTACAGACGGATAGAGAGCTGAAATGGTGTATCTTAGAAGAAACACGGGATTCAAAACAATGTATTTTTGAACTGAATCCATTGAATTTTATGGGTGTGGTACAGAGCTATTTACGGAAAAAACTATATATATATATATATATATATATATAAAGTATGTAATTAGAAGAGGCTCACCTGAAGAAGAAGAAGAAGAAGAAGAAGAAGAAGATGGAGAAATGAAATGAAGCAGTAGGAGAAGAAATCAATAGCTGAAGATTGGCGATGTTAGCGGATGAGATTGAGAGGGTTTATATAGTAGCTGAGAGGCCTGAAGATGGGGCCCTGGGAACTGCTTTTTCATGTCATATGAGCTTCAGAATGTTTCCTTAAGATGGGTTCCAATCCCAAAAGTAGAAATTTTCCCACGGATTTCAGATAAAATTAATGGCTCTTCTTTCAAGGGTTTGTAAAGCCCCGAAACTGCAAGGTCATGCACAGAACCCAAGCACAGCTAGCTTCTCTTCACGTGATTCGCCAATCAATGGCCTCTAAGTTGGCAATTCTTCAGCCTCACTTTTTCCTCTCTTGAGTTTTAACGTGGGTGGTTTCCTGCTTGTTTGGGTTTAACGTTCTAAACAATATATATATATGTACAAGTTTAGGGTTTAAGATTTTAAGGAAATATTTAAATATTACTTAATTTTGGCATGTGCATAATGTTTCTTTGATATTCAGTCTCACTCTTTTACCCAATAATATCTCATCTTCTTTGAGAAACCCACGCATAAATTTATATTTACTAGCAAAATATCCGTGATTTGTGTGCTGTTAATTATTAACAACTAATTTGCTAGCTAGCTACAAGGTGTTATAAGGGGGAGTTGGTATTCGGAAATGTGTGTTGCTAAGTGAGATATGTTGCATATATATCTCCCGTTCGGCCATGCCTAGTTCACGTGGAGCTGTGATTCTCTTTCAACTATATAGCTAGCTCGCAGCAGGTAGACCTTCCCCAGTAGCCTTGTTCTTGATTAATTGGTCTGGAATCAGTTCCTTTTCATGCACATCCCTCTGTCAAATCCTAGCTATATATATATATATATCTATTCTTCTTCATCGGCAACGGCTCTACATATATTCATGTCCATTAGTAATTATGCATGGATGGTTTTGTGCTGTAAAATTCTGTAAATCATAATTAATTAACAACCAAATTCTCAAAAACCCATAATTAGTTTATTTTCTATCATCATTTTTATATATGAACTCATTTTACAAAGTCAGAGCATAGTTAGATAAATTCTTGTTAAACTTATGTTGAAGGTGTAACAATCAAAGTCTTTATCAAAAAGTGCTAATTGAATATAACAATATATTGGGTTCAAAAGATTAAGTAATTAATATATCGAAGATATCATGACTGGAAGTAGGGTATGGTAAAATCCCCTCCTATTTTTAATTCGTGGTATCAAATTAAGTCCATTTTAAAAATTCACTTCTCAAGTTGGTCCAGATTAAAAACAGTTTCTTAATCTGCCGTCACTTGGTATTAGTTCTAAATAAACTCTTATAAGACTTGTAAAATTATGGGATATCAGTTGAAAGTATTAACTAAATGTGAGATCAAGTATACTCGAGGTCTTCCCAATAATTAAACTACCGCGCGATATAGAATTAACGTGAAATGTATTTACCATAAGCTTTTTCACACAAATATAAACAGTTGAATGTCGTTGATTTTGTGTGTGCGTTGCTTGAAATTGAACTCTCTAATGGTTAAAAAAAGTCACTGTAATGACTAGGACTACAACTCATCCATTAGCTAGAAAAAGTCACATAAGATTGAGAGATGCTGAAAAAGTCGACAGATTTAATTGATGGGGACCCAATGAGCAATGGGCATGCAATGTTAAAGCCACACTTGATGGGGCATGCATATAAATGTTCCTTTTGATGTAGTGTGAGCTTCATATATACATACCGTTTCCCTTGGATGAGATTCCAAAAGGAAGGAATTTATGGAAAGATTTAGATAAAACAGCTCCCCCCCGCCCCCCGCCCCGCCCCCCCTTGCTTCTTCCTCTCCTTTTTGCAGCTGGGTCTCTCATGTGTGACTGTGGGGACAAATGCTTCTAAAACACTATGTGTGTGTGCGCGTGAATATGAACTAGCTAGCAAAGTGCTTCCATTCAAACACTTGTTTTTGTTCCACATAGAGTTCCAATAATATCCTCCCATTCTTTGTGACCCACCATCCCTTATTTCAAGGAAATAGGGTTAGTTTTGGAATGCGATGCTATATATTATGCTCTCTGTCTCTGTCTCTGTCTCTCTCTCTCATGTTTCCATTTCTACATATGCGGTGAAAAGATGATGTTTGAAGATTGGGTAAAGAAGTTTTGTGTGTGTTGGAATCTATTCTTTCTTATGCATGCATGCACACTGTTTGCCAAAAATCATATTGCTTCCTAGCGAGAGGCTCCTACATAATTAACTGTTTTCTTTGCTTTTCCTTGTGCCGATAATTCAACCATCAATCAAACACCAAAATCACAATATTTTCTTTAATTGTTCATGCACTCGTATATATACATCCACTCTATATTGTGAAATGATCTTTTCTTATAAGAATTAAACTCATCAAATCTAATTGTACATAATTAATTTTTATATACTTATATAATCTCATACACATAATTTGTGTGCTATATTAAACGAATTATAAAGTCTCGTAAATGAAAAAAATACACCTCACTTAAGGTTTTCTTAATTAATTTACTCTTAAAAATTGACATATATTAGTATTATATGATTGTAGGTTTGAATCTTCTCATACTTTTTAGTGTGAACATTTCTTATAATTTTTTGTGTATTAAAAAAATTAGGCATATTTTACTTTATTCATTAATGATAAATAATGTAGATTTGGTAGTTACATATATATATAGATAAAAAAATACTTTTATTTTTTTATAATATGCTAATATTGCTATAATAACTTGGTCATTTTAATCATCGTGCATTCTGAAATTGTTAAAAAGGGTTGAAAATGTTGCTGACCCTGGCGTCCACGCAAGCATCTTGCAAAGAAGCTTGCGAGTTGACGTGGGATTCGATAAGGAGGAATCCTCATCATCATCATCATCATCATCATCATCATCAATTTTTCTGGGAAATGAATGAACATTCCAAAATACAAACCTCAGACTGAGACACAAACTCTTTATATATATATTCCATCTCAGTGACTGTTCTTGAAATGGGGCCAATTCCCATCAATAATACTTGGGAGAATCCACATCCCCAGCCGGCGACTGAAAAAGATAGCCGTTGCTTTTGAATTTTTGAATATTCCCCTTATGGTGCCCTCTCAAATCGCCTCCTCAATCTCAACTAGAGGATGGGAATTTAATCTTCCACTGCTGCTGCTGCGACTTCCACATCTTTTCACCATTTATAGGGTTCACCTGACACCAGACTGACCCTTCTATCAAGTTTAATTTACTTCTCTGTTTTATAAATGGATGTTGCTATATGGGTCAAAAATTTAAGGGTCAAAGAGCCGACGATGAGGTTCCAAATTGATTCTCAAATTAAAAGGAAATATATTATGTCTCCGCCATTCAAGTTTTTAAAAATAGTTCCCTCACGTCCATTGTTTGTGTCCACAAATTTGCAAGTAATTGAACCTTATAGGTATATAAATATATATAGATAGATAGATAGATAGATAGATAGATAGATAGATAGATGCCCAGAATAAGAACAACTGAAGAGGCCACAAGAAGCTGCAGTGTGATATTTTTGAAGTCCCCTCAATGATTGGCAGAATGGACCAGAGAAGCTCATTCCCTCTTGTACATGAATATATGATAAAGTTCCTTAATTTATTCCATGGACTGCACAAATCTTCATTTTTTTAATACATTTTTTAATTTATATCTACCTTTTTAATTTGAAGAATAGGTATGACTAACTGTGTTATTATTAAAAATGAAATAATCAAAACACTTATAAAGTGACAGTATAGTGGGAGTCAGACTCAAACAGGAACCAAATATTTCGAGTTTAAGTGTCATATCTTAGTTAAAAGAATACCAAAATATGTAATTACTAATCACATCAATATTCATATTAGCTTTTGTTAAATGCTTTTAAGTTATGTTTGTTAAATGCTTTTAAGTTATGTTTGGGACTAGGATTTTTAGATAGGAATGGAAAAGATAGTAAATGTTCTAAATTTTGGTAAATTAATTTATTTTATTTTGGTAAATGATTGTTGAATGGAGGAACCCTTCATGATTTTGGAATTTTGGACATACATTGTTGAATGAGGTACCCTTCAAGTGATGATTCTTCATCCTCTGGAACAGTGATGCTAAAGCAAATTTATCTTCCTTAGGGTTTCTTGATGAAGCCATAACAATTAACAGAGCACATTCAAGGAAATTAGAGCTACTGATTCACTGTGAGTCAAATGCATCTTTGCATGATAAAATGCGTCAATTAAATTAAATTGAGATGAATCCAATACGTTATATCCAACAGAATGCAGAAGTAAAGAATGGTATTTAATTTCAGGCCACTATCAAGACGGGAAAAAAAATCACAGAAACCAGTTTGAAAATGGGGCTATACAAGTTTGATGAAACTTCTTCTTCTTCTTGGCTGCATAACTGTACTATCGGCCTTCAAGCGAATCAACATCTACCATGCCTAAATGAGTGGGAAAAGCAGGCTGCTTCGGCAGACGTAGATGTGTTCTTTCATTGTTTATCATCAAAAGAACATCTGACATGGAAGGCCGGTCTCCTGCATTTTCCTGGACGCACAAGAGAGCCACCTGAACAACGAGCGCAAGCTTGTCTAGACAACATTTGTTTTCCATTGCCGGATCCATCAACTCCACATATCGACCATCTTCCCACACCCTCCAAGCCTGTACATTTTCAAAATGAGTGTTGGTCATCAATCTTATGGCTACAACAACAACGACAATGACATATCAAGCTTTTATCACATTATGTGAGGTCTGCTACATGAATTCTAACTTGTCAATTATTTCTATCTATAGCCTTGTCTTTTGTTATCAAACATATGGCTGCTGGCATGGAAATATGTCAGAGGAGTAACTTAAAAGCAGTTTAACGTACATGCCCTAGCAAGTTCAAAGGGCCCTCTGTCTCATAGAAGGTCGAGTTTCTTCTGCCACTAACGATCTCTATCATAATCACTCCGAAGCTAAATACATCAGACCTTGCAGAGAAAAGGCCATGCACTGCATATTCTGGAGACATATAGCCACTCGTTTCATCATTCAATTAAGACATGTTAATATGCCCTTTCTGTTTCTCTGTGGCTTGTCTAGAAAAGGAAATTTACCTACAATGTCCCTGCAACCCTCCTTGTTTTTGCTAGAGATATTTTCTCATAAAAAATTCTCGCTATTCTTAAGTCTGATATTTTAGGGTTCATGTAACCATCCAGCAAAATATTGCTGGTTTTCAAGTCTCGATGAATGATTCTTAGTCTTGAATATTTATGAAGATAAAGAAGTCCTTGGGCAATGCCTTCAATGATATTCACGCATTTTCTCCAATCTAGCAGTTTTCACTTCACTGGATCTGCATCAGTTGTATATTAAACCACATAGCATACTCCAAAAAAGATGAGGAAAAAAGCTGTAAAAAAGTAGGAAATTGACAAACCAAATATGAAGGAATCCAAGCTTCCATTGGGCATGTACTCATAGACTAGTATCTTTTCTTCTCCTTCAATGCAGTAACCCAGAAGCCGAACAAGATTCCTCTGCTGCAGCTTGGAAATCAATTGCACCTCATTTCTGAATTCCTCTAGTCCTTGTCCAGACATTCTAGAGAGTCTTTTCACTGCAATCTCATATCCTAGCAACATACCCTGCAAGAGCTACATATATTCGTTACTATATATCCTATGGATTCCTATCTACAGCCAGCCCCAATCCAAAAAGGACAAGGGTGGGTTAGATAGCCGACAGTCAATATAGAACTTGCTGGATCAAACAAGATGAATTATGTTGTATAGCTTTTGAGATCGGGTTATAAACAACTAAATTGCACCTTATAAACTGGGCCAAAACCACCCTCTCCAATTTTACGTGCAGCAGAGAAGCTATCGGTTGCAGTTACTATGCAAGAGAAACTGAGCAGTGGCACTTCAGGATCCTTCCCACTGGCAAATTCAAGACCATCTGCATCACTTCCTTCATCAATAGCTACTATATGAGTACCAAACTTATAAAGCAATAGTGATGCAGTTTCTTTTATGGCATCCTGTTTTTCAATTGTACCTGGTTGATATTGAAAATGAAAACAGAACACTTAAAAACATATGGTGATATCTTAAGTATGTATGAGCGCTAGTGTTAGAAGGGTACCTGTAGCTGTGTTCTTTCTCCATTTTCTGTAGCATGGTACTGAGATGAGAACCAGAAAAATGAAGAAAGAAGTTGGAAAAATAACTTCCAGAACTAGCCTCCTTTTCCTTGGTAAATCTAGAGAGGAGTAGAAAGGAAGAAATTTAACCATCCAATTTATGCAATATAAAGCCTTAGGAAGTTACTTCAAGGTTTTACAAATTATGTAGAGAAATGTAACTTTGATGCGCTGATCATCTAGGATTTTCAGCATACTTAAAAAATCAATTATATAGTATCAATGCCCTCTTAATATCAGATTCTGAACCCTTACACAATTCATAAACACATAAAAAAAAAAAAAAAACGAATGACAGAAGATTCTTGCACGATCTTATGGAATAATTTTTTTTTAAATTGTTAGTAAATACATCAAGCTCACCGGACTGGAAAGGGGCAAGTCCTCTGATGTAAATTGTTCCATTTCCCTTGCCTATCATGCCAAGAAGACCCTTTACTTCCCCAAAATACAGTTCACATCCTGTTCCATCATCATGAAAAGAGGCATATGCAGTACACGAACAATTGCCCCTGCACATTATCTCACAGTCACTAGGTCCCATCCAAATTGATCCACTCACAACCAAAGACGTTGGCAGTATTCCTCTAATTTGTGAGAATGTACCATCCTTTCCACACATGGATGGCATTGGTATCAAGCATCCGTCTGAGGGATCTGCTGATGCACTGTCACATAAAGTATGGTTGACCATTACAATACTTTGATCCTGCCAAGTGTACTCATTAATGTCCCCCATTGAGTTCAGCACAAACCAAGACATATTGTTCCCTACTGTATCAAATCCAAGATATATATCTTTCTGGTTGGACATATATGAAAAGTAGTAGGATTTTGATGAACTCTGGAAGTAAAATCTGAAATTACGACCATCCCAAAAACCAATTTGCCTAAGTAGACCATCTCTGCGCCAAAGGTTTAAGACTCATATTTTTTGCAGCAAGTGCTATTGCAAATGCACCAGTTGTTGGCACAAGTGGACTCAACCAAGATACAAGAAACATTAGCTTTACATGATCTGTGTCCAAGCCCAACCATCCCAACTTCATACCCGGCAGAAAAGTATCAGATGGGAAATAAAAACTCTGCCAAGCAATGTTTTTGCCTTCCATGAGAACTAGATTTCCTGAATCAAGAAGCTTTGCAGTTGTGTTACCACTGGATGCAAGCATTCCATAATCTACTATAATGGGAATTAGCCTTGTATCTGTAATCACCAAGTTTCCATCATACCTTATAGTTAAAATTCCTGTGTTATCCAAAATAGGATTGTTGTGGTTTGCAACCGAAACAGGCTTTTTGTAGGGGTCATTCTTGAACCAAATTCCCAGGTAGTGATTGCTTGAAGGTCCACCCGTGCCAAAGAAGCCTAATTCAAAAACCCCACCAGCAGAGACTAAAGTTTGATTGTTTGTTAAACTGTCTCCTGGTCTCAGGGTGTCTAATGCTTGACAAAAGTACACGAAGTAACAACAAAACGATAGAAAAGAAGCAAGAAAAGCTAACCCTTTTAGTTCTTTCATGTTGGCCACTTACAGAGAGCTTGCTGGTTCAAACAAACTCCAGAAAGAAACTAATTTCCAGAAGAGAAGGAACTATCTAGAAGACTAGAACCAAATACGATAGGAAATAGGCATCTTAAGAGAGGTGCTAAGGGTAAATAAACTTCATAGGAGGGAGGGTTAAGTTGGTTGACTCTTCCATAAATTAGTATTATCCTGATGCAATGGAATGCTACATAGCAGTCCAAGTCAATTGTGCCTTTTTCATATCATTTCTCCAATTCAACTCTCCATGTTTCCTCTGTATTGGGTGGGGATTCATTAATCATCACAAAGAGTCCTGCAACATCAATTGGTCTCCATCTCAGATAGCTGCCAATTTAACTGTCTGATTTGAACTTCAAGGATTGAGTAATAATTGTTGACACCATCTAGTTCCCGTGGTTAAGTAAGATTGTAGCCATCTTAATTCTCAAATATTAGGTTGTGAGGTAAAGTTGGGAGGTGTATGTCAAGCTGTACCTACCAAGTTTTTTACTTGTGCATTAAAAAATGATTCATTTTAGAATCTCACTTACGGCTTGAACACTGTTTATATCATTTCCAGCATGAACAATTTCCATAATTATCAATCAAAATCTTGAACAACAAATGAGAGATAAAACTTGTTTCATCAATCTGCTTTATCTATGTTGTTTCAAATTAGAACTTATTTTCTTAAAGATAAGATATAACAATCTCAAAGGCATATTATTCCACTTAGACCTGAACGTATGGTTGAATGCCCTTGTCAACATCATGTGTACGTCATTCTCTATTATTTGAAACACCTTAATACTCAATAGTCTACATTACCTTTTAGAATCTCACAAGTGACAAGACAAACAATCTGACTCCAAGATGACAATCAACACCAAGACAAGAAAAATTCATGCTGGAACATGTACATACCATGGCATACATGTTCTTTTATGCGTTTAGTTCAGGTAGAAAAATAACAGTGAATTACAGCGCATTCAAAAATTGCTAGTTACATAAGGACTGACAATAAAAGAACTCAAGTGATTGGTTTTTCTTTTTTAATTTTAGGTTAACCCATGATTTCTTTATTTATATCTTAAATGACGTGTTGACTTTTTAATAGATGAAATAAAGATATTCAATGGAGATGATCTCTGGTCAGCCAAAATAAAAACAGAGATGATCTCTGCCCCTTTTTTATTCAATGCAAATTTCACATAATGTGTAGGAAAAATAGTAAAAGAAGCACCTCTTAACCATATTATTACCGTTTCTACCTGGTCATACACCCCCTTTCTCTACATGTATAATGAGCACAACCATGAAGTCCCAAGAAAGAGAATCAATAAGCAAGCAATCATTCAATAATGAGACAAATTTGAACAAAAGAGAGAACCAATTAATTTATTGGTCTAACTTGTCAACTTGACCAAACAACTCATCCATTTCAGGGAAAATGAGAGGGGGAAAGAAATGTTATCTAAGCAGAACGGCATTCCCTATCATGTGTTGGTAAACTGAGTTCTTTTAATTGTCAATTGAAATATAAACACATTTGAATATTTGGATCCCTTTCCTCTTTGCCCAACCTTGTGTAATCCTCAAATAAGCAAGTGCATTACTTGGTCAACTTGGCTCCTCTCCCTTATAATATATATATATATATATATAATGTCTAGAAAACAGATTGAACGTAGGAAATGGATGTCAAAAAGGGTTGCTAAAAATTTCCTTGAGGGGTAATGTTCAAATTTTGTTCGATGTATTTTAAGAGAATTTTTTACTGGAAATTTATATTCACAGAAATTGCAAGTCACTTTGATAAATTTTCTGTAAATTACATATATAATTCTGTTTATCCCCATGTATTTGATCAGGTGTATGTTTTACTATAACTTCTATGGTTACAATTTCGAGCTTTAACAACAATATAGATGAAAAGGAAATTCTAATCATTCATGAAATAATTTGCTGAATTTGAATCAATATCTGCCCCAGAATCTTCAAGTAGCGCAATTACTCCTGGGGTAATTAACCAAAAAAGTTGTGAATTGACCAGAACATGGTTATGGCAGCCCCAGCTCCCATTTGTTGTCATGTGTCTTTCTTCTTTTATTTTTCTTACCTTTTGCAACAGGAACAGTAGAGTTTTATTGCTCAAATATGAATTTGAATTTGGGTTAATCATATGTTTGATTGTAAGAAAGTGATTGAACAAATACATGATTTATTGGCATGTAACTTTTGCAGAAATTTCTTATATCAGTCTGTACAATGGAGTTCACTGTCATTTGCATTTTGCCTATGCCTCCTCCATAGAGCTCTGATTATGTATATATTTTCCACCTTTTCCAAGTGAAGGAGAAAAAACAGAATAAATTTAGGCAAATGTTGTAATCTTCTAATCTAAAAGGCATTTGCTTACTGCTCTGCAAGGGTCTGGGAGGGCCATATACAAACCCGGGACCTTCCATGGTCACAAATGAGCAACCTTTTCGTTCCTAGCTCACTCACATAGACAAAGTCAAAAATAAATTGAATAAAAATATAAATTAATGTAATATTTCAGAAATGCCACAGCTTCTATAAAGTAACAAGTAGCGCCAAAAAGGAATATACAATTACCTCTGCTGGTCTTTCTGGCTCAAAACGCCCATCAGTTTGCTGTAAAAAAGTCCTGTGAGACACTTGCAATCGGCATGGCCAGCGGCGGAGGCCGTGTTCCGCAGCCGCTGCGCGCGTTGGCGTCGGGCGCCGCCGTCCTGCTCGGCGGAATGTTCGCTCTGTCTCTAACTGCTTCCGCCACCATCCGAACGCTTCAATCCATCGCCGAGGCTAAGCGGGTAAGCTCATTACACATTACACCCCTGCATATCCAACGAACCAGTGTATGAATGTATATTCTTGGCGTGATTTGGGTTAGAATTGGATCTGAATTTGGACAGAAAAAGTTCGCGTTGCCGTGTGGAGCATGCAGGGGAAAAGGGTTCTATCCTTGCAAATTGTGCCAGGGAAAATCAACCATAGAATGGTCTCCTCTGTATGATCCTCTGGTTATCAATCCGTGTCTCTGCCCTACTTGCGATGGCAACAGGTCTGTGATTGTTTGCATTTTCATACCCCTCTTGGAAGGCTTTGAAAATGCGAATTCAATAAGTTATTGGAATTTGGTTTTCCACTCTAATTGCAGGGTGCAGCGCTGTCTCAATTGTTTGGGCAGAGGGTATTACTGACGATCTTAATTCCAGCTTTCCGTTGATTGCAGTTGCATCCGACTCTGTATATCTTTGAATCTATTGTTACCGGGAAAATTTGTCTTCTTGAAGTGACTGATGGTAGCTACTAGTTTGGTTGATAGGATGAGCAAAGGTGTTTGATAAAATGCTTACATGAACTATGAACCCTCTGCCTGCAATTCTTGAATTTTTTTTTTTTTTTTCTGCTGAGCAAATTATTTGAAGACTTTTGTTGAAGCTATTTTATCTTATTATTTTAATTCAAATGCTATTAATAGAGTTTTGAAATTTTTATGCACAAAATATCATTAGAATTGATATATTTTTTTTTAAGTAATGTTTACGAACATTATTTAAGGGCAGATACCTGTTTAAGTATTTTTGATGAATTTAAGTTTTTTTTTTTTTTTTGTGATCATCGGAATTATACGCACATCTCTCTTTATTTTCACGTAATTATTGAATATGCACAATTGGCCCTTAGCACTAGAAAATCAATGTCCATGATATTCCATTCCACTCAATCCTACAATGCCCTTATTGCGTGCCCCCCTTGCAGCCTCCACCTCTACCTCTACGCAACCCTTTGCGTGAACGCTGCTTGGCTGAACCTTCGCTTGCGCCACCTCAAAGCTCTTTGCACTTCAATGCTTCTAGCTCGTTTCATCTTTTCCTACGCAACCATTAGAGATGCATACCCACTTGCTTGTTCTACCCAGCCCTATTCAGCACTATCATGCTAAAACCAAGTCAACTCTAGTACTGTTTGTCATATGGCTAGTGAATTTCCCTATGTGGTGTCCCAAGTGCAAGAAGAAAGGGTCAACCTTACTCGTTAGGTAACAAACATAATCGTTAAGAATAAGGTATCTTGAAAGTAGTATACCTAAACCAGCAACATATACGCATCGACACTCAATAAGAATATGTAGATCACCTTCTATGCATGACTGACCCTTAACATTAGGGAGTAAGTCATGGTTTGTAACATTCTCACCTACCCAATTCCTTAACACCCTCGTGACCTATAATATTAAGCGCTTAGTATAAGCAAGCCGCTATCTACTCCGCCTTGAGGTAATTGGCGTTTCGTGCTTCCAACTTATTTCTCACTTAATATGTCTTTTCTTATGCGACCACTAAAGAAGCATGCCCACTTGTTTATT
The DNA here is from genome assembly GCF_014633365.1 of Diospyros lotus. Classification (NCBI taxonomy): domain Eukaryota; kingdom Viridiplantae; phylum Streptophyta; class Magnoliopsida; order Ericales; family Ebenaceae; genus Diospyros; species Diospyros lotus. The sequence continues at coordinate 34,236,216 of NC_068344.1, forward strand.
TGTGCTACCATTTAACCCACTTTTGATCCCATTTATCAGAAGACATACATTTCTCAAGTGACATCCTCAACCCCAAATAATAACAAAGAACTAATTTTCCTCCACGAGCAACAAACATAATTATTAAAAATAAAACATAACTGCCCTTAGAGTTGAGTTTAGCAATTGAGACTGTATACGAGCATGATCTCCACGTAGAGTTTGCATGTCCCGTGTTTGATTTCAGCCAGTTACGCCTCCCGCGATTTAATCTCTCTGTTGGAATTAAAGGGTTAAGTGACAAAAGCGCCAATAATAAGACATAATCTAAAAATAAAATAAAATAAAATATAGCACAATCCACACCTGCAATAAGAATAATTTACTCAAAAAATTAAAAAGACTAAAATTCATTACATTTTTTAATTTACAAGTGCATGACATTGGCTTGCCCCAATAAGATTAATTTATTCAAAAATTTTAAATTTTGACTCAAATATATTTTTTAATTCACACATACATAAAATATATGGCACGGTGATAAGAATAATTTAAAATATATTTGACCAGGTTTAAAAACTAGTCAACGCTAGGGTGTGCAAAACTAAATTGGTAAAAATTTATTAACTGATTAAACTAAACTAGAAGCAAAATCGAATCAAACTAATTAATTAAGCCAACAAACCAAATTAATCGATAATCAAAAAAATTAAACTCAAACTGTATAAACAAAATCGAATCAATTAAATTAAAAAAATGTAAAAAAAATTAAAATAAATAAACAAAATTAAAGAAAATAATACCATTTTATAAATATCAAAATAATATTAGTTCAGCTAATTGAAAAATTGAAGTGAAAATTGATTACCGTACTTTTAAAAAAAATTAATCAAACCAAATCAATGCAAAAAAAAATTAAACCGAATCAACAAGTTTGATCATCCAATTCAATTTAGATAAATTAAATTTTTAGTCACCCCTCATCAACCCTAACAATTAGCCTAGAGAAATCAATAAATTTCAAGACACGTCCCCTAAATCCCTAAGCCAGAATCAATTCCTTGAGTCATAATTTTCTCTCTATCTTCCTTCTCTCTCGACGACATCCGTGGCGTGCATCTCAGGCGTCCCTTGTTTGCAGTCCATCTTGGGCGTACGACGTTCGACGTCGCAGCTTCATCTCCCATCGTTGTTGCTGCTGTTTCCGTCATCCCTTGTTCGTCACCTTTGTTTCCTTGCTTCGTTCGCTTCGCTCTATCATTTCCGACGTCTACGTGCATATTCGGCGTCCCTCATCTATCCATCATCTCCCGGCGCCGCTGACCTATCATCTTCTTTCTGTGGTTGTTCCTGCTGTTTTCAGGGTCCTTTCCTTTGTCCGTCGCTGCTGCTACTTCATCTCCCTCACTCTGTTTGCCTTATCATCTCCGAGTCTCCGACGGCTGCGCATTCCCATTTGGCTTCACATTTCTGACATCATAGCAAGTTCAAGTTGTCTTCTTTGCTGCAGCCTGCTCGTATGAAAAATAATAAAAAAAATTAAAAATAAAAATAACTTAAAACTCCATCCTAAAACTTTACCCTTACGGCTGTATGTAATTCCAAAAAGAATGCGAAGCGGGTTATTTTCGTGGGTCGGTGCTTTAAAACCGACTCAACTCGGGTAGAACCAAGGCTTCAGGTTTTCCTTGCAATTTGCATCACTTGACCCTCTTGCAGACCACACGGGTGTGGGCCCGATTTGAATCGGGGCTCAACACTAAAATGGGCCGACCACGCGCGCATAAGAGCGTGGATCTTGTAAACAACACGAAAACAGATACCAATTTTTTTATTTGTTGTAAATAATTTAAAAATGTAATAAAAATATGAATGTTGTGTTGATTAGTTGGTAATAAGATAAAATAATTATATGCTTCTAAATCTATCCCTGTTTAAGTGAATTTAGACAGTGTTAAGTCAATTGAGATAGATTTATTGATAAATAATAGATTTACCTCTCTTATAGAAAAATATATAATTATTTATTTTTTTAAATAATTGAATCTCTAATTAAAGAACAAACATTAATGAAATAAGGATAGATATAGATAAAAATGATAAAAGAGATTGAACGAAGGAAAAACCTTCGGCATGTGATAGAACAAATATTTCAAACTTAAAAAGTATTCTTATTAAGTCAAAATTCTAAATAAATAGATAAATAAAGAAGAATGATAACAGGGGATCTCGAATGATTAGTTCAATAATAAAGGGTTCAGTATATTTCTTATTTAATTAAGTTACGAGATTAGTTTTAATTTTATTAGTTTAGTTTAGATTATTTCTATATTTTTTATTGTCAAATTTATTTATTTTGTAGTCACTCGAGACATACATCGACATAAACAGTAGACCCTTTATAGTTTTTTCCTATAATATTCACTTATAGAAATTTAAAGATTTGATGTCACGTATTAACGGGTAACAAAATATTACATAATTAAATTCTAATATTATGTTGGGTGAGTTATTAAAAACATAAGTGACGTCAAAATTGTGGCTTCAACATTTTGTCCAATTATTGGGAGCCGCGAGACACGCACTAGAGGCGCGTGGTGAAGTGATGGGGAAGAATACAAAAACGCGCCGACTTAGTGTGACGATTTAAATTTGAAAGAAAACGTGACTCGTGATTCGTGAACGGACGCCAGTTTTCCATGTCAGCTCGGCTCGGTGTTCTATGAACTCGTCTCTTATAGCCTACTCTCCACCACATTCTGTCTTTCTCTCTCTCTCCTCTCTCCCTCTTTAGGGTTTCTTCAACCCTTCACTTTTCAGAAGCGAGATTCGAAATCGGAAGCTGAAATCGTTTGCTGGAGGATAAAGATACGCGGTTGTTTCGGATCGACTGGCCTTTGAGGTTCTGGTAAATTTTCTAATCTGAAAAAGAAAAAAAAGCCCTAAGTTTGATTTGCTTGGCAGATCGGTCGTTTTTCCTCGGGTTTTGTCTTTGTTCGGGTTACTTTTATGCGGATTCTGGTGTACGTCGGACTGTTGACGATCGTGCTGATTAGGGCTTGAGGTTCTTTGAGGGCGGGGGTTAGGTTTTCCGCCTGATTTTAGCCGGATATGCCGTAATTTAGTTTTCTGGGTTGGATTTCGCATGTGGACCATGTGGGGATTCTGTGTGTTTGCTTTCTAATCTGAAAATTATCACTTCAATTCAAGCAAACGGTCTCTTTTTTCTTTTTGCCTTTTCACTTTCTTATCGTTCTTTTTTATTAAACTAGTTGGAAGATAGGGTTTATTTTCGTGCGATTATAAATAGAAATCGTAGTAGAAATAAAAAGGCAGACAACTGGGCTGAGTTCTACCGACAAAATTGTGTGAGGTGACTTATACTCCGGTATGTGAACTTCAATTCACCAGTTTGATCTTTCTTTGACAGTTATAGCTTTAAAAAAGGCTTTTCAATGCTTGCAATTTGATAAAACCTTGTGAAAGTAAATGAAGTGTACCTGATGAATGGAATTGTCATGGGCCTATAAAGGCATTTCATATTTCATATAATGGTATATGAAGTACTCTTATGGTCTATTATTTCTTATTGTAATTTGACAACTTTGCATTTCAACAATTCCCATTGTGTACATTGCCTTGAGTTGAATCCTTGATGGTCTGGACTTATAATGTTGTTACATCAGTGTCTACATTGTGTATGGCTATATGTTTAGATGAGATGTATAAACTTGTAGAATACATTGATTGGTTGTTACTTTTTATCTATCTTTTTTTAGTCATATACTATACTATAGAAAGTGTACTCTATGTTTTCCTTTATCAAAAGGAAAGCTTGGGTCGTGTTTGATTGGTGTTTAGTTAGAGTGGTGGAGAAGCACCAGTTAGAAGAAGAGGTAATTAAGAATGGACTGCAAAAGAATATTTGAGAAATTAAGCAAATGAATAAGGGTTAGAACATTTGAATGAATTATTGATAAAATAGAACAGTTTTAATGGGGGCAGTTATCTCACCAGATGAGGCCTTATGATTGTGAAATGGGTTTTGTATGGATTAAGAGTATCTTGGAGCTGGGAATTTATGCTTTATATATGTTGTTTGGCAGATTCCATAATCAGCATTTTGCAGGTGATGCGTAGCTTCTTTTTGTTTTATGTTCTCTTTATGTAGTTCCTGTTGGCTGTCCAATTTCCTGAGGGATGTTTATCTTTTGTCACAGTTTTATCTCCTTAACATATAATCTAATAAAACAAGAATATTAATGTTGACAATTGCCCACCGAAATGGTTGTCTGGTTATGGTTACCATTCATTCTTGGCATTGTTGTGTGAAAGAAAGCTGTTGAGGAATCAGAGCCATCCAGTGCATGTTCCAACATGTATTCTCTCACCACATCCATTGTTGTTAAAATCGCGAGTTGACTCGTATGATTTTACGAGTCAGCAAGTGTTAAACAAGTCATCTCGGATGTAGTATCGGTTGTGGCAAAATTGGAGCAAACTCGCTAGTGGAACTTGTAAACTCAGACCGAGTTTACCGAGTTCAATTTAGGCCCCATTTCCAGGTTAGAGACGGAAACATTTCCATCTCTAACCAACATATATATATGTGTATATATATATAACGTGTTGCTGACTGCTCCGTAAGTTGTCTCCTTCAAACCTAATTGGCTGCTGAAACCCTTGCAATCGACGCTCCCCCTTGCTGCGATGTGCTTGATCGGAGTTCTCCCTTGCTGCAATGTGGTTGATCGGTGTGGCGGTGTCGGTGGTGCTTGCTGCGTGCAATTGCTCTGTATTTGCTCTGCTTCTTCTTCGTTTGTTCACGGGTTCACCTTCCAAGTTCAAATAATCAAAGCCTCAAAGGTATGTGAGTCATGACTATGTTTTTTGCTAAGTCCGATTGCTGTTTTTGTGCTGTGCCGAGCTATGTGCTGCGCCTGAAGTCCAATCGCTGTGTGTGTACTGTGCTGAGTGAGACAGTGAGTGATACATATATATATTATATATTTTTGGGTGCATATTTTGTGCATACATTTCATTCACTTCACTGCAGTTCTCTTTCAGAAAAATTAGGCTCAGATATCTGTTAATAAAAATCTTTTTATTAGTAAATGTAGGCGTGGACATATATATTACAAATTTACAATTCTTTCGTCTGATTGCAAACCGTAGTGATGTTGTAAAAATATAACATTTAAACAACAAAAAAATTTACCTTTAGTATTTTTGAAATTGATAGATTAAGTAATTTTGAAATAGGTACATGTATTTCATTTATATTAAGGATTATGTTATTATAAATATATATTTATATAAACTAGATAATATTTTTAATTATCCATAAAATTGTAAAATGATCCGATTTTATGGACCCTATTACAATCCCACGTAAAATCTCAATTTTAACAACCTTGACCACATCCAATCTCAATAGCTCACGGTAAATGTTGTACCCAAGGGTACACCATCTTTGGCTGCATGATTTTGAAAAATCTTTGATGTAGGGATTGATTAAGGAACAATATCTGCAGCGATAATTCCTTTAGTGGCAGTAATGCCATTTGTATTGCAAGAAATTTTGGGTTCTTACCCATTTTGTTTTCCTTGGATGATGTTGATACAGTTCCTACTAAAGCAGTTTATGATTATTGCAAGTGTTACTTTTCAGGTGTGTATATCAACTATGGAGATATATATTTTTCTAGTGTTGCAACATCAACATGATGCCACTACAATTAGCTTATCTTATATGATATTGTCACATTCCATTCCATATACAAGTACAAAGTTGAAGATCTCTTGTTAATGTGCTTAAGCATGGTGGTCTATCTGGGAACCAAAGCCTCTTTAAGTTTGTGGGTGGCATACTTGCATAGAACTTGTTTTACATTAAATTCCAGTCTTTTTTCTAATCTCTTTGTCAAAGCAATTGTTGGTGATGGAGAACAAGATCATGTTTTACTTGAAGCATGTATGCTAATATTCTAAATGTTCCTTGATCTCTCTCGAAACTCCTTCACACCGTATAAGATGTTAATTTCAAGGCAGTCAAAGGTGAAAGGCACCCTCAAGGCACTGGACCCCCCCCCCCCCCCCCCCAAACACGCACACGCGCGCACGCACACACACATAGATTGAGGCGCTAGGCACTAAAAAGCTTTCTGCCATCAGTGTGAGGCTAATTCATCTTTACAGTAGAGCACTTCTTTTGTTTTTCCACTGAATTTGTACAACTACTAAAGTAGAGCACTTCTTTTGTTTTCATCTTTTCAGTTTGTACTATTCTGCTACTGTCTATTCTGAGGTGCCAAACATTTGTTCAGAGTTTGTGCTGATATATTGACATCTCAACATGCCAAAGGAGAGGAGAGATCGTTCTGTTTCTTTTGATAGATCCCAGGCATCTCCTTATACTAGTAGCTCTAGTCGCCCAAGACAATCCTTGCCCAAAAACTCTGAAAGTGAAGATAACATGAAAGAATGGGAGGAAGCACGATGTCCTGTCTGCATGGAACATCCACACAATGCAGTTCTCCTTGTATGTTCATCCCATAATAAAGGCTGTCGCCCTTACATGTGTGACACAAGCTACCGCCACTCAAACTGTTTTGACCAGTTTCGGAAATCATTTGCTGAAACATCATCAGCAACACCTCAGCAACAAGAAAGTGCTCCACTACCATCAGAACATTCTACCAATGATTTGATGTCAGAAGCCATGGTGGCCAATTTGCAGGTTGAAAGGGTTGAGGAAGGTTCCACCTCATTACATCCCCTCTCATGCGAAGACAAGGGAAAGTCAAAGCTGCTGTGTCCTCTCTGTCGCGGGCATATCACTGGATGGATTGTGGTGGAGTCTGCTCGGCATTTCATGAATGCAAAGTCAAGAAGCTGTGCGTGTGAGACTTGCAGTTTTAGTGGCTCGTATAAAGATCTGAGGAAGCACGCAAGGCTGGAACATCCTGATGTCAGGCCATCAGAGGCGGACCCAGAGAGGCAGCGCAGTTGGAGGAGGCTAGAGAGGCAGAGGGATTTTGGAGATTTAATTAGCACTCTCCAATCTTCTATTGGAGAGGAAAGGAGTGACGATAGCCACTTGTCTTTTGATGATGAGGGCTGGCTTACCGTGTATTTCCTCATTCGAGTTTTCCGACCTGGGAGTGGTTTGAGAAGCAGTAGCTGGTCTAGTACCTCAAGAACGAGGGCACAAGTGACTGTCAGACGGAGAGCAAGGCTTTGGGGGGAAACCCATGACGGGGAAACTGAGTCTGCTTCGAGAGATGAGGATAATGACTCTTCAGATGGTGGATCGGGCTCTTGGTGGCCACGTGACTGGACCAGGCGACGACCCACACCAGACAATGAGTTATGATTGTCATACCATTTCCAATTTGCTCATTATTTATGCTTGGATATCTCAACTGTAAGCAGTAAATTTACGCTGTCTATATTATATTTCCGCCTCAGTAGTTTTCCAGTCATTTGTACTGTCTTGATGAGTGGGTGGTGTCTCTTCGGGTGTTTTTAACATAATCTTTGTTTTTTGTTTCAGGTGGACGAATGACAGGAAAGAAGTGCAAGTTATTTTGCTTAAAAATAGGTCCACTCAGTTAAGCTATTACTTGGGAATTGCAGATTGTATTGTGTACCAGGGAAAGGAAACAGTTTTAATTTTTATCTTTAAATTAGCCAATTTTCATTTCTTTGGCATATGGTACGTCTTATATATATTCATGGGCTTCTAGTTGAACTGAATACACTTATTTCAAATCTTGCTTGCATTATATATATATACATATATATATAATTCCATCATTGTATTAGAGAATGGCTGTCAGTTTGCCTCCGGAAACTTATAATACTTTGATTTTTGCTTGCCTCAGTCACAACAAATTCTTCTATATGAGTTTGAACTTTTTGATATTTGGTTGAATGGTATTTGAATTTCTGGGAGGATGTATTTTGTTGGAGCCGTTGTCCAATTAAATTTGATGCTCTTCTTATGACAATTAGGCAATATTTTGAGCTTCTCTAGTTCTGGGTCAAAAGTTCTTCTTTGTAATTTTATTTTTATCTCTTTATCTTTGGGGCTCATTATTTTACAACCCCCCCTCCCCCCTCATTTGTTTTACTTCATTTTTTTGCTAACTGGAACCTCTATAGGTCATCTTTAAATTTTTGGTTACACTAATCTCTTGTTAGACAATTAAGTTCTTTCTAAAAAAATATATTTATTAAATATGTTTTTGTAATTTTAATTTTGTATGGGACAGAGCAATAAAAATTAAATTTTGTAAAAAAAACTTTTATATAGAATAATATAAGACTTCTGCTAAAAAGTGAAAACAAAGAGTGGGAGCTGTCAAAAAGTCTCTAAAGTTGAACCAATGAAAAGAATAATTTTTTAATTTGAATTAAAAGAACAAAAGTGAGAGTGAGGGCACAGAAATGAAGCATCAAAGGTTCCAATTTAGTTTTTGAATGGGTAATGGGTTTGGGTGTCATCCACGCAAACATTACAGACAATTCATAGCTAAAAATAAAATTTTCATAAATTCTAAGAAAAATTCTATTTGCAACCATAATTTTTTTTCTCCGCAACCAACATAAGTAAAATTTTAGTTTTTGCCATTTGTAACTAGAGTGATTTACTTTTTGCAACCATTTATATTCCAAACATACTCTCTAAACACCCATCTTTTAAAAGACACCTCCCACGCGCAACAAACCCTCTTTACATCATTCCTCACATCAAACCTTCTTCAGACCATTGCCATCTCGTCGTCGCCAGAATCCCTTGACTAGCCCGTCCTCTTCGCTGGAGTCACTCGTTTTTTCATCGGAATCACAAAAGCCAAGCAATAAAGATTTATGAAAATTCTATTTGCAGTCAAGTGTTTTGCTTTTCGCGAGATAGTGTGGCTGCCCATCATCACACCTAAACTTTAACGTTTGGGGGCTTTGAAAGCACCCGAATGCATGATTTTAGGAAAATATAATTCTCCTGAACCCATGGGTTCGGGAGAATTCTCCTGAATACATAACTTCGGGAAAAATGGTTTTTCTCGAACTCATGGGTTCGGGATAATTGATTTTTATTGAATTCATGGATTCGGGGTGCTTTCAAAGTCCCTGAACCCTAGGATTTGCATTCGATTGCCAGTATTCAGAGGCATCGAACGGCTCCAATAACAGTTGGTTGGAATGCCTCCGAATCGCAGCATTCGAAGGCAGTCAGCCTCCCCAAACCCTAAGGTTCGAGGTTTCCCGAACATGCAGAACACTAGGGTTCGGGCGGTTAGGGGTTCCCTAAATCCCGGGATTCGGGGAACCCCGAACCCCCCAAGCCCCGAATCCCAGGGTTCGAGGATTCAAGGCACCGTATTTTTTATTTTTTAATTAATCTTATTTTTTTAATTCATTCGTCATTATGTGATTGAACTAGTGATCGATGTTGTAAATTGTGATGTTTCTTGTTAGAACAAAAATATTCGTTATCTTCTTCGTCAAACTTTGGTGTAAATATTTGCGGATAATAATCTTTTATTGCTGACAATAACTGGTAATTGACTATGACGAAGAGAACTGGGCTGAACAATGTTTGATGTTAAATAATAGTGGCTACATAATGTTTAGTGTTGAATAATAGTGGTTACGCGATGTTCAATTGTGGCTGAGTAAAATAATTGTGACAATAGTGGGTGAGAAAGTAGATGTATGCGTTTGAGAAGTAATAGTGGGTGATTGAGCATCAAAGATTTAAATGAAAGATAAATATGAATTTTCATCTCAAAATATTTTAAGAATTTTAAAAATAAGTTGTGAAGAGCAAAATATGGTTGCAAATAAATTTTCTCAAATTCTAATAATGACTTCATCCTCTTGTATGAATATTTCTTGTATGGACGGATTAACCCCATAAACACTCCTTAATTTCCAGTTTTGCCCCTTCCTTTTTTCGTTTCAAGAAAAGGTTGCCTTTCCTCTTCTGGCCGCAAAGAACAGAGAGAGGGGGAGGGAGGAGGGAAGGACAGAGAGAGATCGATCTCGGAGGGTCGCTGCTTGTTTCCCGAGAAAACGGAGTAAGAAAGAAATTTCTTTGCCGCGGGATTCTCTCAGATTTTGGTTGGGTCTTTACCAGAAGAAGAAATCTGAAGAATTTGAAATGGGGGCAGAGAACGCCTCGAACTCGAGCTCCGAGCCCCGTGGTGGGGACACTGAATTCCAGACTCAAGTTGTGTTGAATGTCTACGACCTCACGCCCGCCAACAATTACACCTCTTGGATCGGATTCGGGATCTTTCATTCCGGTATTGAAGGTGAGAAAATTTTCGGTCCAAGCCAAATTTGGCTTGGTTTTAGCCCTATTCCCGTGACAATACGAATTGTTTTTCTTCTTTGCAAAGTTTTTTGGTTTGTCAGTTTTATGTGGTTTCTTAATCTTGAATTTGGTTCGATCATTGGAAATGCGAGAGATTATCTGGGATTTTGATTATGGGGGCTGCCGTATAATTAGTTTGCCTAACAAGATTATAAATGGGATTTACTTTGATTTACCTTCGTATTGAAGGATATCTGGAGCATTGCCTGCAAAACAGGGCTGATAGGATTTTTGTGATTCTTCTCAGTTAAATCTGTGAATTGAAGGTTTTTGCAGTCTGGATGATTTGGATGCAGTCGACTTGTTAAAATGGTCTGTGATGATGATTGATAGCGAATATGCCTTTTTCATATAAATATGCTATAGGTTGAGGCACATGGGTCTGTCTGAAAATGATTGATCGTTTTTTGTTTTAGTTTTTGATTACTTATGTTTCACTCTTCTTTATTAAATGAATGCAAGATAGAAAATTAAAAGTATATAGTATTTCGTAGTTATGAAACTCCCCACTTTCCCTCTCTTATGATGGGAATTGTTAAAGATATTGTGGAAAATATTGGAATAATGCTACTTTTATATGTTTAGCTTCATGTTTGCTTTAGATAAATTGCTGCAAAATTGATTGAATCAGTGAATAGCTAAATCCCCTAGTGACACATTTGACATTTTGAAGTAGTGACAATATCAATGTGTTAACATTAAATGGTGCACACCTTGCAGATTTTCTCTCCTTACCTTTCTCTCACACTGTTCTGTTTTTATATTTCTGTTGTGATAATTTTCTCACATGCGAATATAGAAACAACAAAAAGGAGGGATATGAAAAAACTTAACATCTGTACTGTTGGGTTACTATCTCTCTCTCTCGCGTGCGCGCCTGCGTAAATTGGACTGATGAAAAATGATGGTTGCAAAGACATATAGAGATGCTGGTGTGCTATGTCAAAACTGTAGTTGTTGTAGGTTTGGAGTATGGCGGAGGCATCTTTAACCACCACTTGAAATATTGACCCCATCAAGTTGATAAATTTATACATAATTTAGTTTGTAATTAAGGTAATTTCAAGGCAGACTTTTGACCAAATAAAATTGGGACACAGATTCAAAATTAAAATGGCACAAAATGGAGCTCTCCCTTTGTAAATAATCTTTACTGGATCATCCGTGTGAATAATCATAAGATTAATTAAGCTCTTCTATCCCTGTAATGTGAAGAATCATAAGATTAATAGTTTAATACTGCATTTAGTTGTTTACCATCTAACATATAGCACCCTGTTTTTCTCAGTCCATGGTATGGAATATGGATTTGGAGCGCACGACTTCCCCATTAGTGGAGTATTTGAAGTGGAGCCTAAAAATTGCCCAGGTTTTATTTTCAGATGTTCCATCCCACTGGGTCTTGTAAATATGCCTCCCGCTGAATTTCGGGCATTTCTTGAGCGTATGGCTTCTGATTATCATGGGAACACGTACCACCTCATCTCCAAGAATTGCAACCATTTTACAGATGACATTGCGTGGAGACTTACTGGCAAACATATCCCTGGTTGGGTGAATCGGCTTGCCCGGCTGGGTATGTTCAATTTTGATCACAAGATAATTTTTCTCTAGGCCTGCTTTATGCAGTCTTTATTTCTTGTGTTCAATGCACCCGTGCATTAGTATGCATGTTTGCACTTGGCCGTAGTCCTTGAATTCATAATTACAAATATGCTTTTAGCGTTTCTTTTTATCTATTTAGGACTTCTGTCCAAGTCAGAGTATCTGTCAAGGTTTTGCTTATTTATTTTTTGGTCAGAATATTGTTGTTCAAAGACGATCTAAATTTAGGACTTCTACAGCACTTTGGCTGACCGTACAAATGAAAACTACTCCACTTATTAGAAAAAATAACTAAATAAATGAACATGATTCCATTAAGCCTTCATTCTCATGCAAACTATGAAGTTTCCTTTTGTGTCAGGTGTGTTTGGCAGTATCAGATATGGATGCTCTTTTGACACATCAAAGTACATATTTTCTCTTTACCTGGCATGTCCAATGGGTTCTTGTAGAAATTAATTCTACTTAAGTTAGAAGTTTGGATGTTTACTCTTTTATTTATTTGTTCATTATTATTTACATTCTTAATGAATACCGTATCTTGATTGACACTTTTGAAGCTTGCAATGGCGTATCAAATAATCTTCTTAGACTTGTGACAATATCTCTTTTTTATGGATGGCTTATTAACTAGTCAATTTACATGGTTTTCAGAGTGTTGCTTTTTCCAATGATCTTCGAGAATATTGATTGAATAGTATTTTTCATGTTTATCTAGTGGTCCTAATATTTTGGTTGTTTGTGGATATATTTCCAGGTTGCCCAATAATGTATAAATATTTCCCTTAACCCTGCCATGCCCTTTTCCATACTGTTTCTGTTTATATCTGGGCTGATGAGTGGACTTCTTTTTTAGTAAAAGTTGAGTGGACTTTGTTTTTTAATTCCTTTCATCCTCCACTCTATTGCGGGGTGCATGTGCGAATTGTATCTAGTCATCAACTTTTTTTTGTCATGCAGAACTTTTTTGGTGAAAGATGTGCTAGGCTTAGCAGTCATCATCATCATCAACTACTGCACTTTATCCTAAGCAAGTTCGGATCAGTGGCCTGGCATTCATAATGTCAATTAACTTCTAAAAATCACATTGATAACACAAAATTGAAGCTAATTCATTTCCTAGAAATATATTAAGATCTGGCTTGTCTGCAGTGGATACATTGTCATACCAACATTCTAATGTTTTACATCCATGGCTGAAGTATGTTAATTTTAGTAATACTCCATGAAAATCCACTTCCATTTTCAGTGTCATTTTTACATATTCTTGAATTCATAAAACATGACAAGAAATGTAAAAATATGTTATTTTGCCCCAAATTACAGGTGCTCTATGCAGCTGTCTGCTCCCTGAAAGTCTTCAAGTCACTACTGTTAAACAGTTGCCGGAGTACCATGCACACCCAGGTTTGTTGTCGCAATCCCCCCCTCCTTTTCCTTCATATATCTGTCTCAAGAAATGATCAGGCAGCTCTCTAATTTCTTCTTTTCCGATTCAGACGATGACGGGGTTGAGTGTTTGTCGGTCACCACGCACGAGCAGACAGAAAGTGACGATGATCAAGATAAGCTCTTGGCGTCACTGTCAACCTGTGGCTCAGATGTTGCTTTCATTAAGGAGGTCCAAAGGTGAAGTTAATCAAGCTTAAGCTCAAGCTCGTATGAAAGACGGGGAAGGTGGAAGAGAGGATTCTTTGTTTACTGTTCCATGTTTTCGCATCTTAGGCAGCTTTAGAATTATTTGCTTCAACATTTTCGTAGGAAAATTCCCAGCCACCGTCCCTCGTCGCCTGTATGTGTGGTTGTTTGCTTGATTTCCTGTAATTCCCTCTCTTTCTTTTTCCAAATTTTTGCTCTTCCTTTCATTAAGTTCCTGAACCTGGATATAGAAGGAAGTGGATTGTATTGTAATCCATTTGTACAAAATCTTTGTATTGGTCTCTGAGCAATTGGTACTGACATCCCCCATTAGTTGAATCTTGCAAAATCCTAAGCTCCAAAAATGTATAAGCTTTTCCTCTAAATTTCAGAGTTGGATTTTGAAGACTCTAGTCCCATCTGATGTTTTCTTTGATGGTAGAATTGGAAATTGAGGGAGAAATAACAATAATTGAGGGGTGGATAGAGCGAAATTAGGGAGATTGACAGAAAATAGAGGAAAAATCAGGAGAAGGGGGAGAAATCTGGCAAGATTGAGGGGAAAATTGGAGAAAATGATAGGGGAAAGGAAGATAATTTAATAAATTATTGATAACTTGTAACATTGATATTCCAACCATGAGGGTTATCGTTGTACATATAAGCAACCTATAATTTTATAGAGCAGTTATTAATCCTCCACTATTAGTAATTGTTTCTTAACCACTCCATTACTTTTTTGACTATTCCATAACTGTAATTTTTAGAACATAATTGTAAATAATTATTAAATAAATATATATGATAACTTAAAATAAAAATAAAAAAATATCTTCTTAATTCTTGTGGTCTTGACGCATTTGCTTATTATAATCTCAACTCAAGGTAACAATGTTTATTGGGATTATCGTGATTTTCTTGTTTTTTTTTTCTTTTTATGAAAAAAAGTGGTAGAAAGTTGATTCAAGATCATCTTTGGACTAGGAATTGTAGATAGATTTGGAAAGAGTAGGGAAATGGTCTTGAGAGCATGGGAATTGGGAACTTCATTGGCATAACGAACCATATAGCACTAAACAAGGAATTTTGTGTGCATGGTATAGAATTGAAATTCAATTTCTATCTTTGGCACAGTCCTGTATGTAAAGAGTTTAGTGGGAAGCTGCTCAACTATGAACACAACCACCAAAGTTCACCCTCCAAGAAGTTCCAGAGTTGTTACAAGCAGGGCCTGTGCTCTTCCATATTTTAAGGTCATCAAATTTGGTTATTAGATAATGCTTTGCTCCCAAATGTTCAATTCAAAGGGTGCTTGACTGAGCGGTTTAATCGTTTATAAGTTATTAGTGAAATTTAAATATTGTATAAATTATATATTTGTTAAAAATTAAAAAAATTAAATGCTGTCGAACTTAAACGCTATTTGACAGAATTTTAAAAAAGTTCCTTCAATTTTTTTCAAAATATTGTCCATAACTTATTTAGTTGACAAAGTATTTTATAATTTTACTCTCCAATGATTATTATATTTCTAACTTTAAACATTACAAAATTCTATTTGCCCTCCCTCCATCTCCTTTTCATCGCTGCCTTCTTCCATCTCCTCCATTGCAGCCATCGCCTCCAACCCCATCCCCATCGCTGTCGCTTCCATCGCCGCCTCCTCCATCTCCTTCAATCGCCCATCCCCAAATGTTCAATTCAAACACCCAAGCAATGTCAAGATGGTGCTTTTCTTTCTTAGGTGCATGGTCAAAAGAAAGCTGAAGGAAGCATATTTGGACATGCCTACAATGAACTTTTCATGAATCCCAAGTTCAAATTTTCTACCGTTGCCATTTACTTAACGGGACAAATTGGGACACAAAAGAACTTAGTTAATCATCCAGACTTGGTTCTTCACTAAAATGGAAAAAAAAAATGACTGGCGCATGAAGCTCTTGCTTTATGAGAGTAGTATTTATACACAGCCTCCTTCATCTTTTTCGCAAGGCAGATTTCGCAACTTAAATCTGTAACCTTTAAGTCACAAAGGAGCAACTTTACAGTTGCTATAAAGATTAATAGAGAAATTTTTTTTTGCTATTATACCAGTGAGATACCCCGAGTCCGAAGCACACTGAGCAGGCCACACTTGGTTGGGGTTCCAAAAGCTATTTTCTGGTTCCAGAACTAGTGAATTGATTCAGGAACTATCCCCAAAAACTATGTTTCCAGTAGTTCCAAAAATCAATAATTATGGTATCTCAATATTTACAATGTTGTTGGAAGCAAAAGACAATGGAACAAGAGGAGGGAGGGGGGGGGGGGGGGGGGGGTGTAAAAGAACAGTTGAATTATAACCAAATGGATTCTACCTTCCAACATTCAAAAATCTAGCACGTGTGTCACATGTATCTCAACTAAACTTCTCCACCAACTCAACCAGCATACTACATACACACATGGTAAGCTAATTTAGCAAACTTGGTCATTCAGAAATAATATATCACACACAATAATGCTAATTTAAGTATTCAGATTGACTACTCTTGTTCATATTAAAACACGACCATAAAAGTTCATAGCTCCATCAGACAGAGGCACATATCCCAGCACTCCAAATCCAAACATAAAAGGGTAAAAAAGAATTGAGCAGTGAAATGTCAATGTGCCATGCATCTTGCATCACTACTGGCTTTAAGGTGTTATCCTCTTCAATAATTTCCCCACTAATTATTATTCTAGGTTCCAATGTTTTGGCAAATTATGAATGCTCCCCCAGACCAAGCTTTGATGTCAGCCAAGAGCACAACTCTTCCATTTCTTCAGGAATTGTGTAATGACCAAGCCTGCAAAGTTTGAATGCAGCTTTGAAAGCTCTTCTAAAATTTACGAAAGGAATGAAAATTTTAGAGGCAAATATGAAATCACGTACCCACGATACTCTCTGAATGTCACATCTTGGAATCCAGATGAAGTTAAGACCTGTGAGGATTTCTGACCAAATTTGAAAGGAACTACATCATCACCTGCATCAGTTTGTGCCAAATTTAATACTGCATGGTTTCAGTTTATACCATTATGAGCCAAGAAACACTTGCCAAAAAGCTTTGACAAAGACCTAGGTACCTTGTATAATCAAGCCTACTCTAATATTCACCAGAAAACAAGATAGTTAACTTGAAAAGTAGACCTATTCATACTTTATTTGATAGGATGTAATGTTTCTATAAAGAGAATGAATAAAGAAACAACACAGTCCCAATTGCCAGGCACCGCCTTTTGAGTTATTCTAGCTTCTTGATTCATTTCCATTCCTTCCAAGTGCTAAAATGTTATAAATCTGAGATTCAAACCAATTTGTCTGTCTAGGTGAAAGAGGTGTAGCAAAAAGTGCAGGGAATTTTAGTATCATATCATATGTAGCAAACCAGCTTGTCTGTCTATGAGCTCACACGCGTTTAAAATCTGCAAGCAAACTATCAGAAAACTTGACGGGTAATATTATGGGACAATAAGACAAGACAGGCTGTGTACTGGTCTTCTGCACTTGTTAATAAGCTCATCAAATCAGACTTTCTGTTAGGAAACTTGGTCAGCTATGCTTGACCATGGATGAATAATTGAGCACTTAAAGATCACACATGCACGCACTGATTTGAAGACATCAATATCAAGGAGATAATAAGGAATATGCAGTGAAGAACTAGAGAAGTCATGGGTCCACTAGTTAATCTCAATGAAGATACATGCTCAAATGTATCTACAGGCAAACATTGATTGCACAAAATTTACTTGTAAGTGATTCATTAACACTCTAGATTTCATCCTCACCAACCTTATTCCCAACAGGTGAGGCATTAAAACTCTAGATTTAAAATAATAAAAAAAAACAGAAAATACACAAATTATTGACAAGGTACAAAAAGTTAAAAAGGAAATGGGCTGGTGATATGCCGTGTGTGTGTGTGTGTTTATTGGGGTGGGGAAAGGGGAATGTCACCATTAAGTACATTTCTGGACACAGCAGGATGATAGTGAGGGAAAACCGAACAATTGTGGCGTGTTTGAAGTTGTTGTCAGCTTTTATTTGTTTTGTGTTAGTCTTCATTTTCTATTAAAAAAGTAGAAGCTGAATGTTATGTTTGATAATTTGCTGTTTTCCAAGATTTTCCAACTAAAAACTGAAAATAATATTTGAGAAAAATATTGTGTATTTTATTAGATGATTAAAAATATTTGATAGGGAATTTGTATTATGTATTTTCAGTCAATGGAGTATGGCTGGTTAGTGACCAAAGGTTGGGTTGATGAAGGAAGCATGTCTCAGTCATCAAAGGTTAGATTGATGGAAGGAGTGAATGAAAACAAAATATAAACAGAAAAAGGTTCAAATTGGCCCTCCAACTTTTTCAATCAGGTCAATTGACCCCAAAATTAAGTTTTGGGCCAAATAAACCCAAACCTTTTATTTACGAACCAAATAAACCCAATTTTTTCCTGGCTCCCACGCATTGCTCACCTTACGAAAAAAAATGAAAGAAAAGAAAAGCCCTAACTTCTCTCATCTTCCACCCAAAACAAAAGCCCTAACTTATCTTATCTTCCACCCAAAATCAAAGATCACATAATCGATGGACTCACTAGTGAGATCGGCTTCAAGTGTTTCCACTACATTATGACGATGCCGGAATAGCAATCGGCCTAACTTCAACTACAAGGGGTGTGCTAGGTATTGTCATTGTGGTATGAAGGCACCAAAATGGGTATTTTGGAGTATCAGCAATCTAGACAAAAGATTCTACTCTTGTAAGGTATTTGTTTGCAAAAACATTATTGTTTTTCCTTTATTTTATAAAGGAGTTTAAAGGAAAAACAATTTTATGGCTTAGGGCAAACTTTTGACATCTTTAGAAAAAAGGTCAACTTCTTTAAAAATTCAGCAGACAGATTTTGCAACATATTAACAGTTTCATGCAAAAGGTCAACTGTTTTATCAAACATGTCGAGAATTTTGAGAAATTTTCGATATGTTACAATGACGGTCAACATTTTTTGAACCTACACAAAAATTACAAAGAGTGTGAAAATGCCATGTCGATAGTTCATAGGAACGGCTGACTGTTTTTGTTCTAAGGCTAAAAAGGGTCGACTCTTTTGACAAAGAGGTCGACAGTTTTTGCTTGATTCATCAGCCCATTTTCTAAGCCTCCTTACGCACTGCATTCAGGGCATGTAAGTCACGAATGGGAGCAGGCAAAAATTGGGTTTATTTGGCCCGTAAACAAAAGGTTTGGGTTTATTTGGCCCAAAACTTAATTTTGGGTTTAATTGACCTAATTGAAAAAGTTGGGGGGGGGGGGGGGGGGTGCGACTTGAACCTTTTTCCAAATATAAACACAGAAACACCATTTCAAAAAATGGAGTTGGAGAAGAAAGGAGTTTAAATTGCTTATAGGCAAGTTATTGAGGACATGTATTATCAAGCAAAAACATGTGTTGGGAATTGTAGAGGAGAGATTGAAGCTTTCCCAATTACAATTGGAGTACATTGAAAACATGTGTTGGGATTTGTAGAGGAGATATTGAAGCTTTCCCAATTACAATTGGAGTACATCGAGAATCTGCATTAAGCTCTTACCTTTTTTCTCTTACCATGAACGAACTCACAAAACACATCCAAGAAGTGCCTTGATGCATGTTAATCATAGATAATATTGTCTTGATGGATGAGACAAAAGAAAGTGTGACTAATATACTTGAATTATGAATAAACACATTAGAATCCAAAGGTTTTAAATTAAGTAGGCTGAATCAAAACTAAAAATGTGAAATGGGAGAGTAACAAGTCAAAATTCATTAACAGGGAAAAACCGGGCAGTGGCCAGCAAAACATTGAAGAAATTAAGAGAAATGGTGGAACTGTGCCTCAGTAGCCAGAAAAAAGAATGGAAGAGACAACTGGTGGGAACTATACAGTCCAATTTGCTTGTTTATCAACAAAAACATTATGAAGAGAAATCATAAGCCTTCTTGCTTTCTTGGATAGCAAATGAGTGAGCCTGAAAAATGGTAAATAACATTTGTTACATCAGTTCATTGCCTCATTCATGCTGCAATAGCCATTCATAGTTCCTCAGTGCCATATACATGTCTATTCTTCAATTAAGTGAACCATACACCTAAGCTATCAAATATATCTTACATTAATAAGACATGAAAGAGTAATGCAAATACCTTTGCCATGACAAAGTAAAACAGGCAAGGATGCAGCTCGCCCTGCAGCTTCAACTTTCCCTGCAATCTTGCTACTCAAGTCCCTAGTAAACAAAAAAGTAAAATTATTGTTACATGCATGAGATAGTGGAAAAAGAAATTAAATGTGGCACAAGGATGAGAACAAACTTTGAACATGGAAGCCAGCCGCTTAAACCAACAGCTGCACTTAAATTGGTTGTGTATGGGTTGCCATTTGTATATTTTTCGAGAGCAAAGCAAGTTGCAGAGTATAGGGCCGTCGCTGCACCCATACTGAAGCCTCCAACAGCAAGCTTAACTGTAATAGAGAATATAATAAATGATATTATACCAAGATCACACAACAGCATTGTCTTTAAACATTTCAGTTGTTTGTCAAGGCACTAGAAAGAAGTGAATCCTTGAGAGTAAACTCAACTTTAAGGTCAGCAAAAAAACTATAAATCAAGCACAAAAACAAAAAGGAACCAGTGTCAATGCATGAAGTCCTGGCATGAATAGCATACAAAATGTCAAAGCTTAATAAAAGAAGACTGAACTAACTTAAGTCTGAAGTTTTACATGATGGAATACCTCCAACTTCATGGAATTTCAATTTTATCTTTTTAATATATCAGAAATTCAAGGCAAACCCACAAATGCACCATGAGAAACCTTACAGAACCAGTAGCAAAAGTAGTAACAGCAGCAACATTTCACTGTGCATTACAGAAAATATTACCCACATAACTTTGCAATTGCTAATGAGTATAGATAAAGAAATTATAGAAATACAAAGAGTATTTGTTCTACAAAAAATTAAATGGGACCAAAAAATGTCAAACTTAATGAGAAAAGGAAACTGAAAATAATTAACTAGATCCATGAAAATATCCAAGATCCAGTGTATCAGAGAAATAAAATTGATTTATGGTAGTGCTTAAAAAGGGATGAAGTTTTAAGGAATATTGTAGTTTCCCATGAGTCATAGATTACACCTGAACATTAGTAAGCAAGTCCTCACAAAAGGAGGATCATGTACAAGAATGCTGATGAACAGAACTTACTGTCAGCAGGCTCTGTTGATAACAGACTTGCAACATGTGCTGCTGATGCATCCAGACCGTCTAAATCATCTTGAGCAGTTTCCGAAAGGTCAGCTACATCAAACCCTGTTTTTGTTCGAATGTATCATGTTCATCACAAAATTATGAAGACCGTGAGGGATTTTCATTTTGGGTATAAAAGAAGAAGGAAAGGAGATATATTCTTATGTCATTAACTCTTCTTGCTTTTCCATCTTCTTTTTTTTTTTTGTATAGTTTTAAAATCAGTTATTTCTTACCATAGCAACAATCACAAGTCTTAATCCCACTAGGTGGGGTTGGCCACATGAATTATAGATATTCAATCAGCTCTTAAATCAGGCTACTTCTTAAAAAAAAAAAAAATCAGATCACTTTAACAATAGAACAAATTTTGAAAGGTGATGCAGAAGGCTAAAGGTTTCCTGGAGTAAGTTAACTTACAAGCAGTAGAAGGAAAACCACCAAACAAGGCTATCGGTTGAGAAGGAGCAGTTGGGCAGATCCATTTGATCTGCATGGCACCACATATGTTTGACCTAGAATATATTAGAATTTTATTGACAAAAAGGAATATACATCTTTTCATCATAGATAGTGAAGCAAACCAATTTTTCATATCAGTGTGAGATACATGCAAAAGAACTCAAGCTCTCCTTACATTTGGAAGAGGAAGCGTCTCCAAGAGTTGGGACCAGCTGCCAGGAGGGGGGAAGAAAAACACCATATGAGGTTTAAGCCATGATTGTGATTTCTTACAAAATTTTGGCATAGATGAAACTCAAAGTAATTCATTGTTCTCCACACGCAACTGAATACAACCTTGATACTTGTTAGACAACATAATAAATAAAAAATATTTTCTTTCCCCTTGGCATTTCAGTATATAATAAAGGCTTGGAATGCCATCGCTTAGCCAATAATGGTAACAACAATAATAAAGAACAATCTAAGTGCTTGAAAAGCAGTTAAACTGAGTTTTTTGGTCCAATGCTAAAACATAAAAAGCAGAAAGAAACTTTAAAGGATATTCCAACTACAGATGTACAGATAGAACATATTTCACAAAACTCAAATAATGAAAAATGCAGACCACTCAATTTGTCCTTGTCTCCATTTACACAAAACTCAAGAAAAGAATAGAAGGCCAATAAACGTATAAACTATTAAATCAAATGAAATGTTGTATCCACACATCTGGACTAAAAGCAATGGAAACGAGAAATATTAAAGCTACCTGGAACCAGTATCACCAAGGCCGTGCAGCCAGACTATGGTGGCCTGGTGCCTGCCTTTAGGCTTGACCACATGGGTCCTCCCAAACTCAAAGGCCCTTCTAAAAGTTCTACCACCTGAAACAGAATAGATTCGGTTCTGAAACAAAACCAAGAATTAACAACATCACGAAGATACATTTGTGGTATACCCCAACATTTTTTTCAAGTGTTAAAAATGAAAGGAGATAGTAAATTGAAGGTCCATCCACTTTAACTAATAAATTCAGGAGAAGAGGAGAAGCAGATGAATTAAGATGTCAAATCTTGGTATATCACTTTGCAGCCAAAGACAATGAGAGGCATTTGGCAAGTGAACCGTATATAAACCATACTGCAATGGTTTAGCCAAGATATTCAATTAGGGAAGTAAAAAAACAAGAGAGACATTCAAAGTGGCATATCATTTTGCTTGAAAAAGATTGAAAATTTCCCCCTCTTTTCTTTTTTTCCTCTCTTCGGTGTTTCATCTTGGTAACCAAAATATAATGCTGACTTATCAAACCACAGAATGCAGAGAGAGACCAGAAAGAAACTGACCAGAACTCACAGAAGGGCCACTGAGGCTCATGTTTAACCCCTCAAACAAGAACTTCGAAAAGAGATGGATGAGCTAATCAGTGATCGCAAAAAAGTTCCTGCAATGAAAGTAAAAACGCAACTTGACATTAATAGTACATCCCAACTGGATGAAATCAACTTTCAACCAACACAGCTCCATTAAAACTATGCTTGATTTCACAAAAGTCAATTGAAAGCACAACGTACTGATTACATTAAAAAAATAAATACATAAACCCCCAACAAGAAAAAATAGGGGGAAAAAGCCCTGGTTGACTTGCTAATATATATACCCATCTGGGTGCTAACACCAATCATGTACCAACACCGACCAATCTAGCCCGATTTGATTGAAAAAAAAAGGCTAAAATGCCAAAAGGAGCTCAAAATTAATAACAAAACATGAGTAATTAACAAGAATTTTTCCAATAAATCGTCAATCCATAGCTCCAATTACAGCCATTTCGCAAAAAAGATCTGAGAAACGTGCGGTTCACATACATAAATCTTGGGTGCGCGAGAAGATCTAAAGAAAATGAAGGAAAGAAGAGATTGAAGGACACGGGATAGGCATGAAATTACACAAACCTGAGCTGATCAGAAACAGGAACACAAATCGGAGACCCCAAGGTGAACGTTAGAACACCTCCCCCTTCTCCGTCTCTCTCTATATTCTATCTATCACTTCGCGGATTATACCATTCTCTGTTGTGTGTTTCCCTCTAGGCTCTGTCGTTATGTCCACGTCATCTTGACGCTGTATAAAGGATAAATTATTTGGTTACTTTGAAATAATAGGAACACCAACATCCTATCCCGTGCTATCTGAAAATACTGATATTTGGGGGTATTCATTTTGCTATTCGTGTTTTTTTATTATATCAGGGAGATAAATTATAAATTAAGTTTTTTATTTTTATGTAAAATGAAAATTAAAGTCACAATTTATTGGATTAACACCTACATATTATTTATTCAATCACTAGACTTATATGTTAAGAGGGCTTTTATTAAAATAAACAAGATAAGAGACATTAAGATAAAGTTATAATGCATTCCAGATCGAGATATGAAATGATCAAGATAAGATTAAAAAATATTTTAATATTTTTATCAAATTGTATGTTAATTTTTTTAAAATGCACTAAAGAACACAAATGTCTTTTTTTTTTTTTTTATCTATAAAGACCAAAATATATTTATCTTGAGAGAAGAAGAAATAAACATATCTTGAAAAATCAAAATAAATGGTCATTAATGATTTTTTTTTTAAAATTTAGATAAGCTTAACAAACATGCTAGAAATGATAAAAGTCCAGTATACATCCTATATCTTGACTTTTTCATCCCACATATTGATTAACAAATGCCCCCTAAATTCTTTTTATAATGCAAATGGTGTTACGATATAATATTGCATAAAGATCTCTTATAGAGTGAGAACAACTAAGTATAAGTTTGATACCCTAAACTAATGATTCCCTATTATATATATATATATGTTAATATTAAACAAAAAATCTTAAAAATGTATTAAGAAATTTAATTTTATTATTAATGAGTGAAAACAAATTTGAGAAGTTATATTATTAGTAACTATTGTATTAGTAATACTTTTATAATGATAAAATAACTAAATAACATATTATAAAAATACTTTTACTATTTTAACCAAATTATATATAGACTTTACCCCACTTAATGTTTGTGATTGCTGTTGTTAATGTATATTATATGTTTATTTATTTATTTTCCTTGTTCTTGCATTTTTTAGTAAAAGAAAATGTGATATAACTCAAATCTTAATAATAAGCAAAAGGAGAAAAATGAATTAGAATTACTATAAGCATGTGTATTTCCTTTTTACAAAATTAAAAAAAAAAATGTCACTTTGAGGAGCTCTTAAGGCGGACGAAAGGACACTTGATTCTATTGTAATTTGTTTTATTTAAATTTATAAATATATTAAAAACTATCCATATTTTTAAATATATTGCAGTTATCAATTAATAATTATAAATGAAAATCCTTTTTAAAAATATTCATTTAACTCCTTATTTTATTCTTATTATTCTTGAAGTCCTCAATGCAATTAGTAATCACCATCTAAACCTTTCTTTTTTCTTGGTCCAAGGTGAAATCGCTCATCCCAGGCGTCTCCCATACCTGGCCCGATAGGACGTGGGAGAGGTTAATTATGGTGACCCAGCCGGACGCAGTAGTTAGACCCAAACTCACCGTGCACAAGAAACCCCCTCACTTTGGAGAGAAGTATCTCACACTGTCGCTTGCGAGACTCGATCCTCGATCTTGGTCCAAAATTCACCACGAAAGACATTTTGTACCCCCTTCTTGACCAACTAGGCTACCCATGCGGGCAATTTTTCTTTTTTCTTTTCTCACATCATATAAGTTGTCAATGTAATTAGTAATCCCCGTCTTATCCTCAGTACTTAAAATTATTAAAAAAATATTTTTTAATTTTATTTATAGAAAACAATGAAAAACATAATATATATATATATATGTATATTGTCAACCTGGCTGGCTCTAAGCTTTGGCACCGCCATGACATGACAGGAACAGGATGAGATAGGAATGAGGCTTAATTGTGTAGTCCCCTAAAGTTTATTGCATTTTCTCATCAACAGCTTGGGCAGGGGCGGTCATGATCCCAAGCCAAGTCTTCTGGTATCATCAACTTTTTTTTTTTTTTTTTTATTCGCATGGGATATTTGAGTTTCACCTAATTAATTTTTAAGGACACATGAGATGCATCATTTAGATAAATTCAAATGCGATCATAGTTTATACATACTCAAATCTAAATATTCAACGCAATTCATACGAAATTTGCCTTCAACCCTCCCTTACTACTATTTTTCAGCAATAATTCTGCCTTTCAAATTGTCATATTGATTCAAATCTTGATATTCTATATAAAACTCTAAATATTTTTCTTCCTTTCTTTGTCACTTACAATTACAAGCAACCAATACCTATTGAATAACAACAATTACAATGAACAACTACCTATTACCTATTACATGCCAACAAAAAGTCACCTTAAGGTTGCAGTATGTTAGGAGTGAGATTCGACACAATTCAAGTAGAATTTGCCTTCCACCTTTCCCGCTGTCTTTCAATTATAATTCTGCTTTTCAAATTATGATATTGATTCGAACTTTGATATTCCATGTAAAACTCTAAATATTTTACCTTTACACCTTTCTTTGTCACTTACAATTACAAATAATAAATACTTATTGAATAGCAACAATTACAATAAACAAGTACCTATTACATACCAACAAAAAGTCACCTTAAGATTTCAGTATCTTAGGAGCTAGGTAGCACGGAAACGCGTTCGGAGCGCCGTTTCGGCGTTTCCGAACCGTTTCTCGTTTCGGAAACGGCCAAAACGCCCAGAAACGGATTTTGGGCGTTTCTGTAAATTGCGAAACGT
The DNA here is from genome assembly GCF_014633365.1 of Diospyros lotus. NCBI lineage: Eukaryota > Viridiplantae > Streptophyta > Magnoliopsida > Ericales > Ebenaceae > Diospyros > Diospyros lotus. The sequence continues at coordinate 34,262,427 of NC_068344.1, forward strand.
ATGGGGGCCGTTTCGCAATTTATTTAAACATATTGGAAACGCGTTTCACACAGAAACGCATTTCCATTTCCAGCAACTAGCAGCCTTGCATTTTGGAGGCAAAAAATCAACTGTTCGGCGCCCGCCCACGTTGCACACATCTCCAAAGGAACACTGCCCAATGCCATTTAATGCTCATTCTTCTTCTTCTTCTTCTTCTTCTTCATTTTTCTGGTTTTTTCCTTCTTCATTTTTCTGGTTTTCTTCTTCTGGTTTTCTGGTTAAGTTGTTGCTCCTAGTGTTAGCTTTGCCGCCGTCCGTCGTTCCTTCAGTTGCCATCGCTTCTTCTTTCGGTGTCGACCTCGAAGTCTCGCCATCACTTGCTCCTTCTCAGGTCGCTGCTGCCTACTGGTATCTCTCTCTATATATATATATATATATTCATTTCTATTTGTGTTTGGATTTATATTTGTATGTATTCTATGTATTCATTATTATTTGAATTTGTATGTGTTCTGTGTGCAGGTATCTCTCTCTCTATATATATATATATTCATTTTTGTTTGTGTTTGGATTTATATTTGTATGTATTATGTGTATTCATTATTATTTGAATTTGTATGTGTTCTGTGTGTGTTTGGATTTGGATTTGTATGTGTTCATTATTATTTGAATTTGTATGTGTTCTGTGTGTTTGGATTTGGATTTTAATGGCTGATTTATGTTATGGAATTAAGAACTTGGACGGATGTATCTGTGTTTGGCGTTTTTATGTATTAGAGGATTGACTTTTGTTATTATATGAACTAATAGGAAACAGAATTTAGAAACTAGTATTGAATTATTTTTACAGTTTTTCTACTTGTTATTAATTTGCTATATATGTTGATCTTGCCCTCATGAATAGTAAAGCTCAAACGAGAGCTTTTCTGGAGGCTTGAATTCAATGCATTTCAAGTGGTAATCAAAATAAAAATTCTGTTTTATAATGACATAAATGGTATTTGGCATAAATGATATTTGGCAATTTTAACTAATCTTTAATGTAAGGCATGGAGGCTTTAAATAATCTTTAAAATTTAAGTGTTATTAATTAAATCCTCATTCAATCCTCTTTTAAGTCTTATTAACTTCAATCCTCTTTCAATTCTCTTTTAGTATTTTAGTCAATTGTTTTCAAAAATTTTAAATAAATCTTTAAAATTTTCTTTTATTTAGTCTACCAATATCAAAACTAGTGGTTGAAAATGATAAATTATGAACACTAGTTATTGACAATTCACTATTCTTTCATTTACTTACAGATTTATTAATTTAATTCATAGATTTGTTCTTTTATTTATTTATTGATTTATTAATTTAATTTCTAGGTCATATGGCGCAAGCTCATTCAACTTCAAGTTCAGGATCTAACAGTTGTGTTGCATCAAAAAATAAGGATGAGGAAAATAGTCCGTTATGGAAATATGTGACTAGAATTGAGAAAATAGGAGAATGAGGGGGTAGTTGGAAATGGACTTGTAACTTTTGCGGTTTGCAAAAATTTGGGACATACACAAGAGTTAGGGCTCATCTATTAAATATCAGTGGGAAAGGAATTGCTTGTTGTAAAAAGGTTGGTCTTGAAATTATAGCTGAGATGAAAAAAATTGAAGGAGAAAGTGCAGAAAGATTGTCAAATTTACAACCTAAGCAAGTGCCATTACCGACAAGTAGTGTTTCTTTGGGATCTTCTTTGTCTTTACATGAACCAATAGTTTCAGAACTATTAAAGAAGAGAAAAGCTATTAATTCACCTATTGCTAAAGCTTTTGACATGCAAGTTAGAGCACAATTAGATGCTGAGATTGCTCGAATGTTCTATACTGGGGGTTTGCCTTTTAATCTTGTTAGAAACCCATATTATTTAAGTTCTTATTCATTTGCTGCTAATCATCAATTGGGTAGTTATGTGCCTCCTGCTTATAATAAGTTGAGAACCACATTACTTCAACAAGAAAAGGCAAATGTTGAAAAATTGTTGGAACCTATTAAAAGCAATTGGTTGGGAAAAGGTGTTAGCATTGTTACTGATGGTTGGAGTGACCCACAAAGAAGGCCCTTGATTAATTTTATGGTTGTTTCTGAAAGTAGTCCAGTGTTTATCAAATCTGTGAATTGTTCAGGTGAAGTAAAGGATAAACAATTCATTGCTAATTTGATGAAAGAGGTAATAGATGAAGTTGGTGATCGAAAAATTGTACAAATTATTACTGATAATGCTGCTAACTGTAAGGGAGCTGGAGAAATAATTGAAGGTATGTTTCCGCATATTTATTGGACTCCTTGTGTTGTCCATACACTTAATCTTGCTTTGAAGAATATATGTGCAGCTAGGAATTTACAAAGTAATCAAGAGACATATGATGAGTGTCATTGGATCACTGAAGTTCATGGAGATGTTTTGGTCATCAAAAATTTTATAATGAATCACTCAATGAGATTGGCCATGTTCAATCGATTTAGTTCTTTGAAGTTACTTGCAGTTGCTGACACTCGATTTGCTTCAATTGTTATTATGCTTAAAAGATTTAAACTACTTAGACGTGCACTTGAAGCAATGGTTATGAGTGATGAATGGGCACATTATCGGGATGATGACCAAGGAAAAGCTCGATTTGTTCGTGAATTGGTTGTGAATGAGAATTGGTGGGAAAAAATTAATTACATTCTCGCCTTCACAGCACCTATTTATGACATGATTAGAGTTTGTGATACAAACCAACCATGTCTTCATTTGGTTTATGAGATGTGGGATTCTATGATTTTCAATATAAAAAAGGTTATTTATGATCATGAAGGAAAGCTACCAAGTGAATTTTCATCATTTTATCATGTCATTCATTGTATTCTTCTTGCTCGTTGGACAAAACATAGCACTCCATTACATTGCCTAGCTCATTCATTAAACCCGAGGTAATTTTCAAATTTAATCTCTATTTCTTATTAATTCAATACTTTATGTATTACTTATTTTTTTAATTTATTTTTGTTGATTTTGTCTTTTGAAGGTATTATAGTTATAAATGGCTTGAAGAAAAAGAAGGTAGAATGGCTCCACATATGAATGCTGAAGTCTCCACACAAAGAATGAAGTGTTTTAGGAGACTTTTTCCTAATCCAGATGAGCGTGCTATTATTGATGATGAGTTTGCTAATTTTTCTCTTGAAAGTGGGCCATTTGGAAATCTAGATTCTATCCAGAACAAGTATGACAGTGAACCTAGAAAATGGTGGGCATGTTATGGTTCACATGCTCCTTTGCTTCAAAAGTTAGCTTTTAAAGTGCTTGGCCAACCTACTTCTTCCTCTTGTTGTGAAAGGAATTGGAGTACTTATTCATTTCTTCATTCATTTAGAAGGAATAAACTTTCTCCAAAACGTGCAGAGGATTTAGTCTTTATTCATAACAATCTTCGTCTTTTATCAAGGAACACCTCCTAATATTACGACGAAAAAACAAAGATGTGGGATGTTGGTGGAGATGAATTTGGGAGTATGGAAGATGTGGGTGTTCTCGAGTTTGCTAATCTCTCCCTAGATGAACCAGAGTTGGAGTCTATATTTTTTGATGAAGATGTTAATGGAGACAAAGAATGATGAACTGAATGAACTTTTATAAATTGTATTAGGTTTGATTTTGTTATTTAAATTTACTATTTGTTTTTAATTATTAAGTTGTGTAAGAATTATAGAACTTTAAAAATATTGTTGATGAATGTTTGAATGCATTGTGAAATTTATGTTTATATTTGTTTGAATGTATTATTGAATTTATATTTATTGTTTACGTTTATTTGTATTATATTATAATTATTTTGTATAATTTTTATATTAAAATTTATATTTACAAAAAATCTCCTATATTTTTTAAATTTACAGTTTACCCCACGTTTCCGTTTCTTACTTTTTTTAAAAAATACCATTTCAGCGTTTCCGTTTCATTTCGGAAACGTATCGTTTTCCGTTTCTGTGCTACTTAGCTTAGGAGTGAGATTTGAGCCGGATTAAAGATATGAAGTTTAAGTATTGTATCAGGAATAAAATTTAGAAAATTATTTATCATATTTAAATAGGATTTATAAGTGAAGAGATTTATATGTTATCATTGATAGACAATGAAGAATTATTTGGTTCTTCTGTACAACTGAATAACAAAATATTGAATTCACCTCACATGAAACTCTCTTAATAGTGAAATAACTCTTTAAAAAAAAATGCAAAGAAAGCCCCTTGCAATAAGGGAATTTAGTTTTTTTTTCTTAATATGAAAAATCTAAATCTTTAACTTGACTAATTTTTATGAACACATGTAAATCACCTTGTTCGCATGAGTCAAGTAAATCTTTATCATGAGATAGACAAAATCTCATCACGGTCATAAGAGATACATAGTATTTACATAAATTTTATCACACAATATGACGAGTGAAGTAGTGCATCAACGACATATAATACACAAGACAACGCAAATTTTATCATAGACTGTGACATGCATAGCGATCCTAGAATACAATTAAAAAATATCATTTCATATAGTTAGCAAAGATTCAGACTTACCCCCAAACAATCCAAGATCACGAGAAACTGCTTGTTTGATAAGTCCCTTGGCTGAAAGCCTTGCATAAAGCATAATATTTATACTCATGGTTGAAATGCAGAGCTCCATAAGAAAACCTTATTATATTGAAATATTCTACATTGTTTAGTCAGTGGGATTGATTGCCATGCAACCTCAAAGTTGACTACTCTAATTTGTTTTACGTTTATGGATGGTTTTCTAACATTATTTGCAGTTTGAATCCGATAAAAATTTTATTTTTAGTTTGAGAAATTAAACTGTATTGTCATAGAAAAATAAAAAAAGCTGTGTGAAAATGAATATATTTTTTAAATTTAATTTTAAAACAAAAACAAAAACAATGCATCCAAATGGTTGATCATTTCAACTGTCAATGTTTTACTCTGCTTATTTATAGTTTGGATGGTTGCATAGAAGAATTCGTGGTGAATAACAGTACCTCCTGTTAAGAAATCACTGAGATATTGACAAAAATGGAGGCTATACACAGATACAGGAAGGGTAAATACTGACCCACAAATCATATTTTCACAATGAAGCAGATGCTGATTCAAAATGGGAACAAAAGGAAAAGAAAAGCAATATTAATTTTTAGAACAATAACAGATCTCTCTTCCCGTAGATTGGGATTCCAAATCGTAGTTAACAAAAACATGGTGCGTCTCGAATACTGATATGGTATTAAGAAAGAAGTATACTAATATGCTAACAATATGATTAGAAGGGGTAGGTTTAACAACATGATTAGAAGGGGTAGGTTTAAATTTGGTCGTGGTACAATTTGCAGTATGCACTTTGATGGAATTAGTTTGGATTAATATTTTGTTATTATAGAAGCTAGTTAGTTCGTTTTCTTTTGAATTATTTGTTGTGTGTGAGTGTATATGTCTCAAGTGTGTTGGAGTATTTGTTATTTCACATTATTTGGCAAGGAGATTTTAAGTGGATATAAATAAGCCAAATCATGATATTGGGTTTGAACCCTAAAACTCAAATTGTAATACCCTAAGAGCTCAGAGAATGGTAGTATATATCGAGAATAAGTAAGGAATGAAATAATACCAGTTAAATATCTTTTGAGCTGAATGTAAGCAAAGAACTCTTGGGTTAAGCATGCTTGAGTTGAGAAAGTTCGAGAATGGGTGACTACCTGAAAAGTTCGCGTAGGCCTATCAAGATAAGTTGTTTCGGTCATCCTTATCGCTCGATGTGGGATGTTATAAGTGGTATCAGAGCTAGCTCTTGGAGACGACGGTTCGATGAGGACGGGGAATGGCGTCAGGACGCGAAGGCCTGAGCAAGGAACGGCTCCTAGCAGACTTTTAGAATGGCAAGCTCCAAATGGGAGAAAATCTGAGACAGTTATAAGGTCGCATGACGAGTACGCTATGTGCTCAATGGGGGAGAATGTAATATTTCAAAAGCCTAGAAAAGGGTAATATATATCGAGCATAAATAAGAAATGAAATAACACTAGTTGAATATCTTTTAAGCTGAATATAAGCAAAGTACTCCTAAATTAAGCGTGCTTGAACTGGGGAGCTTAATGATGGATGATCCCCTAGGAAGTTCGCGTAAACCCATAAAAGTAAGTTGTTTCGATCTTTCCTATCACTCGATGCGGGATGTAATTTTGTGAGTGGGCAAACCCATATCCACATGCGCACGTCGCCGGTCGGACAGATGGACGGATTAGAAAAAAAAAAAAAATTAAAATTTTATTTAATATATTATATTTTAGTAAAAATTGCTTCGCGCGTCCAGCATGTTTCCGAAATTGCTTCCCCACATGTTTCTCTCCAACAACTTTTCGATTTTTCTGCTGCTGCTTTCCACATTTTGTGCGTTTGTGTTGGGCCGTCCAATGCTTTGTATTAATCGAGCTTCCAGTTCTTGTGGGAATAGATTAGCAGCTTCAGTCTCTCTTTCTTGCTGTAGTACGAAAATCGAAGAGGTTATTCTTTGCTTTTCTTCTTTCTGCCAGCCAAAATCAAATGCCCAGTTTGTGTGTGTTCCTTTCTTGATTATTCTACTGTTCACCAGAGAGCAAATACCGTTCGATTTTTGCCAGCACCGGCCATTCTTGGCTGTTATTCTGCTGGTGAGATCGTTTCATCCTACTAAGACTATTGCCGTAGTCTACAAGTTGCCGGTATAGGGCGATTTTGTCTTCAAGACAGTGCGTTTGCACGACTCAATCTGTAAAATTTTTCTGTTCGTTGTGATCGTTCCGTCTTCGTAGACTTAATTACAATTTTCTTGTACCGATTTTATATTAATATTGTTATTTACCCCAACATTATTTTCTATGCTTTTTTGATTCATGCAACAAAAAATACTATACAAATTAAGTCAAGTTTGAATATAATTCAAAATGAAAAAAAAAATAGAAAAAGTGAATTAGGCATTCTCTTTTCTGTAATTCTTTTAAAAAATTATTCAGAGAGTCATTTTAATAAAATTGTACATGACTGACTTAGGGTTCGCATTCTTGAGAATCTAGATCACGAAAAACTACGACATGGAACATGTAATCCGAACGGCAATTCAAGGGGATGAGCAAACCTGGTAACGAAGTACCAAATGCTATCTGCCTGATAACACTGACATTGCAAGTGAGCCTGATAATGGGGAAGGAATATCACCATCTACCTGACGTCTTGCAACTGCAGCAACTCTTCTTCTATCATGGCCAGGGATTGGGTCTTCTTCATCAATCGCCAAAAGATCAACGACGATCATTTGTGTCTGAGGAGGCTCTTCCACTGGCACACGGCCTTCAAGCATTTCCAACACTTCAGCCATGGCTGGCCTCAGCCTAGCCTTCTCCTGAATGCACCACAAAGCTACACAAACCAATCTCTTGACCTCTCTCTCATCAATGTTTCCCTGTTCTAATAGCCTCGCGTCCACCACTTCCATAACGCTGCCTTCTCGCAGTTTCTCGCTCACAATCTTGGGGAAGAAATCAAATCTCCTCCTTGACTTGTCCATGTGATTGTCGGTCACGCAAATGTTCCTCCGGCCACCGATGATCTCCAGAAGGACCATTCCGAAACTGTAAATGTCGGATTTCTCAGAGATGCCGTGTTCCAGAATCCACTCTGGCGCCAAGTAGCCTCGAGTCCCTCGAATCGTGGTCACAACTCTGCTCTCATCTTTCCCCATGAGCTTTGAGAGGCCGAAATCCGAAATTAAGGCTCGGTAATTCTCATCGAGAAGGATGTTTTCCGGCTTGACGTCCAGGTGCAGGATCCTCGACCGGCAATCGTGGTGCAGGTAAGAAAGCCCCTTAGCTACATCGACGGCGATTCTACGCCTCAACTCCCACGGCAAGCATTCAGCATTTGAGTTTTGGTTTCCTCTTTGAGGAAAAATCCATCTATTCAGCGATCCATTCGAGATGAACTCGTAAACGAGAAATTGGGGACCGGTTGGGACGCAGCAGTATCCAATGAGGCGAACGAGATTCACGTGTTGAACACTGGCAATGGCGGCAACTTCCGATCTGAATTCCTTCTCGCCGCGCTGATTTGACTCGATCCGTTTCACGGCCACGGCGGTGCCGTCGCTCAGTATTCCTTTGAAAACCGAAGCCGACGATCCTTTCCCTATCAGCGACCGGAAACCGTCTGTTGCTATTTCAAGTTCCCGGTGCCTGAATTTAGTCGGAACTCCGGCTACTTTCCGGAGAAAACTGTACTCGATTCTAAGCTCTCGGCCTTCTGAAACCACCTGAGTCTCGAACAATCTCCTTCGGGAGTTGAATCGGCGTCTGACTAGAACAATCGCTATGACTGCAAGGATCGCTGCTGCATCTGCTCCGGCAATGAGATAGAAAGTCTTGGACAATCCGAGGGAGACACGAGCAACGATGATGACAATGATAAGGGCGATGATCGACGAACCAGCAACTATGTTTGCCCTTTTGTCCTCCATCAAAGTTTCATTGCGTTTCCATGCTCAAGTTGTAAAGAAAAGGGATTTTCTTGTGTATTTTCCTAGGAAAGAAGACGACCGCGTCCCCTTGGGAAATTACTCTGCTTCTTTAAAGGGCCGCTTTCCATCTAGATAGTCGACAACTTGCATGGAAATGAAAAATGAATATGACTTCAAATAAAAGGCACAGAAATGATAATTTTTTTTAAAAGTAAGAAATAAAAATATAAAATTATTTGTAAATAAAAAATATAAGAATCTTTTTATAAATATATTTTTTAATATAAAAAAATTATTATTCAATCTAAAAATAAACATAAATTTCATAATATATTCAAACAAATATCAAAAATAAATTTTAAAAAAATAAATATTTTAAATTAGAAAAAAAAATATTCATCTCTAATCTCTTGTAGACATAAATGTGTTTCTAAATTAAAAAAGTGTTTCTGATATTTTTTTAATATTATGAAATAATCTCAAAATATTTTTAAAATTATAAAAATGGTCTGAAAATATATTTTTAATATTTTGGAAAATGCTCAAATGGTGCGAGACATTTCTGTACATCAAAGTTAGTCATGTCAGCCAAAAAACGAGTCAAGGAATGAACAAGAAAACAAAAAATGAAATAATTAAGAATGCAAATAGAATTAACAGAATTTTTACCATACAAACAACAACCAACATGTTTAATGGATTTTAAGAGTTAGGATTAAATTACTAATTGTATTTTTAAAATATTATATAATTTAATATTAAAGGTCACTTTAGTCATTATGATAGATGCTTTTTAATGCCGTATATTTTAATTTTATTAATAATATAACATCCTACATTGAGCGATAGAAAGGACCGGAATAACTTATCCCGATAGGTTTATGCAAACTTTTCAGGGGTCACCCATCCTTGAGCTGGCTCAAACACGCTTAACCCCGAAATTCTTTGTCTACATTCAATCCAAAAAAGATCCAACTAGTATTGTTTATTTTCTTACTTATTTTCGATATACATTATCATTCTTTGGGCTCATTGGAGTATTACAAATAATGTCAGTTATATCCTTAATTAAAATAATCCCACGTAATCGCAAACACCTCTCAAATTCATATCCTCACAAGTTGCAATTTGTATATTTTTAAAATACTATAGCCAATTTAACTCTAACAACTTGTTTGATTTTTTTTTTATAATTACAGTAGTTAATTTTATCTCTTGTCTAAAATACAGTACTTATTTGACACATCATTTTATTTTTAAATTTTATTATGTGATTCTATGCTTAGATTTCATTTTCATTAGGTAAGGGTGGCAGTTCTCCATGCCCACATTGTCGCATCTAAATGTCTTCTAATAAGTTTTCTTAGATTTTTATTATCTCTTTGTCATTAAACTCTTGTCTCTTTATCTTTGCCAAGGGTCATTTATTTTATTTTATTTTTATATATCCGGACATCCACCTTAATATCTTGATTATAAATCGTAATTGACATTTAAATTAAATTTTAAAGCTACTATAAAAAATTATATATCAAGTTTATAGTTATTTATAAATTTGATAGGATCTTAAATAATTTTTTCAAAGAATATTTTAAAATTTATGTAACCAATCTGGCCTAATAGCACTTAGAATTTAGCCAAAAATAAAATAAAAGAAAGATTTAAAATTGTTGTTATGGCTATTGTTGTCATATCCTAAATAATTTTCTTAATTTTTAAAAATTTAAAAATAATCGAGTCAATGAAAGCGGACAGCGAAAGAACACCTAACATAAATGTAGCTAACTTGACTCATTCATTCCCTATATTTAATAAGCCACCCACTCAAGACCATAGTCGATTGAATTAATTGTGACACGGGGGGAGGGTCAAAACAACCATTTATTTTGGGTAAGCGTTTTGATGCCATTTGATGGCACGGGCAATTTGACCATTTGTAATTTTAGAATGGGTCTTAGATTTGAGGCTAGCCGTGGAGGACAGGTTGACTATATAAGCATATGAGAACTAATATAAAGGGTGAATTATTAAATAAGTCACTTATTTTGGGTTTAGGGTTAATTTAGTCATTGTATTTTAAGAAATATCAAGTAAATCCTTGTGTTTTTAAACTTAAGATCATTTGGTCACCATGTTATAAAAAGTGTGAAATAAATTTATAGTGGGGTATTCTAGAAAAATTAAAACTAAAAATTCAAAAATTCAAGAAATATTTAAGAAGACCGAATATCCAAATGACTCTAAAAAGTCTTTAGAAAACTTTGAAGAATCTCCAAGCTAGCCAAACCTTTAAGCTCATTTAAGTCCATCCAAAAAGTGTTTCAAACCCAACTCACTCAATAACTTTGAATAGTCTTTTAGGGAAACCCACTAAAAAAAATACTTTTTGGGATATTCCATTCACATTCAAGCCCTTCGCCCTCATATGCATTCTTCTCACCCAAAGAGTTTTCCAAGTTATATTAGCATGTCAATGCCTAGAAATACCCTTGGTACGCGTCAAAATAGGGGGATGACTCATATCTAAGACTTAAAGACTCAGACCCAAGTCTAACACCAAACACATTAGAAGACACTCATTCGAATCTTCATACCACATTCATGCATACTACACTCTGTATCATGGCATCACCTGACAATGACATCGAATGGCTTGCTTGGAGGAGCTTCCTACATGCTTTCTAACTATTCTTGTTTTGCAGACACGTTTAGAGACTCTCCCAACTTTCTTAGAGCCTACCCATCTAGAGACTCGCCACAACCAAGCCATCTAAAGACCCGAGTCATCGAGGACCAAGTTTCCTGAATACTCCCCAAGCCATCCGAAGACTCAAGGCACCCTCTTTGCTCTCCCGAACAACTGATCGAGTCTCGCCCTAAGGATCCTACTTTCTCAAATAATAGATCGAGCCATATTCCAACCAGGCGCCCGTTCACCTCCTTTACCGTCACAAACCTTATTCCTCACCTTCTTGTCGAGTTCTACCAAATTATTTTCTATGACATATAAATTTAATTATTGTATTCTAATAACAATAAAAATCATTAATTTTTTAAATTTTAGATTACATTAATTATTATCATTATCTAACGATATTTTAATTCTATTAAGAATGCCAACTTTTGTTCAATTCAAATAACAACCCCCCCCCCCCCCCCCCCCCAATCACAAATATAGTTAGCTGTAATTTGTGTATTTACAAAGTACAGTAACTATTTTGCCTCCGGACTTAAAATACAGTGCCCATATGTACTGTAGTACTTATTCTTTTTTTTTTTGGGATCAATTTTGTAGTTAAAGTTTTAAAATTGTTTAAACTTAAACAATTGTTAGCTCATGGTTAGTCAAACTAGCATTGGTTAGTACTAGAAATTGACTCATTTTTAAAAATTCTAAACATTAGTTTGATACAATTTGACTTATTAAACGCTAAATTTTTATCATTTTTTTATTTTGCTTCTATTTTTTCATAGTTAAGTAACATAAACATATCACATTTAAATTCAGAAGGTATAAAATTAAATCTAAATGTATTGAGTACACAATTCTAAAGACTATCTGCCTAGTTTAAGTATGTTAATAGATTTAATTACCCAAATCAAAATTTAAATTCAATTATATATATATATATATCATAAACGATCTAAATATAGATGATTAATTAAATAGATAATATTAAATATATTTAACATTATATTAGTTAATAATTATATATAATAGTAAACATATTTAAATATTAAAGATTACATAATATATTTTATATTTAATATAATATAATATTTTTTGCTGACAAATATTATATAATATTAAATAATAAATATATTTAATATATTATATATTTAGTTTATTACCTATATCTGCACCGTTCATAATATAATCAAATTCAAATTTAGTTTTCTTAATCGTATCCATGAGTACTCTATTAAAAGGATTTGACTATTGATAAGCATAAGGCAAGAAAATTACCTTTGGAAGTACTTATCTCTAGATTTAAGTTTGGTTTTATATTTTTATAATTTAAACATGTTATGATCTCATTTACAAAATTAGATCAATTTAATATTTAAATTTTTTGAAAAAATAGATTAATTTCATACTCATCGTTAGTCAATTATTTGTTTGACTAACGATGATTAATAGGTTAATGATTAAATGATGATAGATATTAAAGTGTGACTATTTTTGAAACTTCAAATACTAATTAACTAATTTAAAAAATTATAAATTAACTATTGGTGTATAATATGGGGACCAAATTAGACTTTTTGCCAAATAAAAACATAACATAGGGTCCCTATCATGCCTTGATTGAACTTGTTATGGCCTGTCATATTAGAGCCTTTTTTTTTTGCTAGTTTCATTAATTATCATCCTAGACATGCCTTAATTGAACCCAGCTTTGTCACACCCTAATTAAAATGGGAAATTGAGACTCCTATAATGAATTTAATCAATAATGGGATGGGGATGGGATACTTATACGCCTATAACACCTATTAGTTATTTCATTTTGATACCCGTTGTTGGATTTTGCATAAGAGTTTAACATAGTTTTTCCCATGTTGGTTTAGTTATTTTAATAAATACTATTGTAATTTATTTTTTAATATTCTAGTCTCTATAGTTCAGTCCAGGAAGAAGACGTTTTTATTTAAAGATCATAAGAATTTAAAATATTAGAAATGAGGATAAATTACAATTGGTACGCTTGACTTTTGAAAATAACAAAAGCATCTCTTGACTTTTGACGATTTATAATATTTTGACGTCGCTTAGTAATTTGTAGTTATTTTTTAAAACTATAAAAAAATCTCTATTTTTTTCTCTTTTCTTTATCTCTTTAGAATTAACATTTTCGCTTTTCTATATTTTCTCAAACGACAAGAGAGGCAACCCTCTTCCCTTCCAATATCTTTACCTCTTTTTCCTTTTTTACAACAATTTTTATCATCAAACGCATTATGTTCAAGTTCAACTATGTTCGAATATCACTCGACCATGGTTGAACTTTAGAAGTTGGGATGAGAGAGAGCGACATCATTTATTCATGGTCAAAACCTTACAAAATTAAATTTCTATAAAAAGCATTAATCTTGAAAATAATTATTTTATTTTCTCAGAGAGAACAGGGAAAGAAGGATATCTTTATATATAATGAATTTTACAATCTCAACAAGTGGAATTTATAAACTCACTTGTTGCACACGGGCATACACACAGATTTTATAAAAGATTTTCTAACCAAGTCTCTTTATTGGAGATTTTTTGCAAAAAATAAAATATTTTATTTTTGTTGAGTATTACTCTAATTTTCACATTCCCCAATGACTATTCTTGCAAAAATGTGCAATAATGGTGAAGTGCTTGTCTTTCTCCCATAATCTCAACCTCTACGATTAACTATTTAAGATTTTATTATTTCAACGAGTAAGAGAGTTTCTTTGTAACTTATTTGACCGGAGTACTACTATTTATTTAAATCTTCAGTTTAAATGACACTTTTTTATTAGATAATAAAAATATATCTTTTCATTGTTCAATAAAAAATGTATCACCTATTTCCAATTTAAATAAATATTATGATTCATTTGATTATGGCAAAGAGAAATAATAAAGAAAAAAAAAGAAAAAATAAAATAATAGCGTCTTACAAACCTATTATAAGAGTTTTAAAACCCCTATAAGTAAGAGAAAGAGAGAAATAGTTGGTCAATACTTTAATCACAACTTTTGTTGAGATAAATGATGAAATAGAGATATATATATATATATAAAAAGATATATAATGAAACCAAAAAAAAAACAGATATAGACAGAAGATAGGAACTGGAAGGTAGAGAAAGAGCCAAGAGAATGAGTCAAGGGCAAAACGGTAAATTTATATGATTTGTTAATGAAGAGGGAGGTTTTTGTTATTTTTAAAAATATAAATGTAATAATTGTATTTTTGCTAAACTTGAAAGTGCGTAGAGTGTAATTTACCTTAAAAACAAGTTTGTAAATATAATCCAAACGACTACTATATTTGGTGGTTGTGCAGTGATAAGCCAAACAAATATATATTTTTAAATAAAAACATATATATGAATCTAGCAAAAAGTATTTATTGTCAGTTTTTGCAATGTTTGGTCAAAATTAAAAATACCTTTTTGTTTTATATAGTAAAAGTAAAGGCGTAGCAACTCTTCGGCTGTGACAAAAAAAAGTTTTTTGTCATTATAAAATATTAACTAAATATATATTTTGTTTTATGTAATTGTATATATTTTTTCATTTAGACGTTGGAATTTGTTATTATTTTAATTATATCTTTTAATTATATAATTTTAAATTAATTACACACATTACCACAATTAATCTAATAAGTGTAACGCACGCATGTTAAAATATCCAAATTATATTTTATGCACATGTAAATCGATCATCATCTATGCTACATATTCTTTTTTCAGTAGCTAGAAATGAGGTAAGTGTAGACCGTTGAGAAGTAATAGGCAAAGACGACATGTGTAGGTCATCGTCTATCAAAGAAGATGAAAGGCAAAGTTGTTTCTTCGTCTTTTGTCTTCTTAAATTGATGACGGCCTGCACCTACTACCTTCGCTTATCACTTCTCTACGGCCTACACCTGTCTCATATCAAACCATTGAAAAAAAAAGTTATGACAGAGATAATTAGTTTACACGCACGTAAAGAGTAATTTGTGTATTTTAGCGCAATTACAATTAATTGTGGCGAGGTGAATAATTGACTTAAAATTATATAATTTAGGTGTGTGATTAAAATAATAAAAAAATTAACTATCTAAATAAAAAAATATACAAATACAAAAATAAAATATATATTTGGCTAAAAATTATTCCCATCAACATTATCTACATGCACAATAATGAGACTCCTGCCTTGCATCGCGACGAAGAAGGTACATTCCCCGTAAAACACATCCAAGTTGCACGGTAGTGCCGTGCCCCTCGACACGCGCGGTTCTGCTCTCCTATAAACCACTTTAGAGATATTTTGTTGCTTTCTTTACCATAAACATGGGCTCCACATGCATCCATGTATATGAATGATCGCTGCCCTAAAATGGAGCCGTTTCTCGCACTCATCAGTCTCCGAGCAGTCACGGTTTCTCTCTGTTCTACTTCTACCAACGCAGGATGGGAAGCTCCGCCAACCGCGTCGCCGGCAACCGCGCCTCCTCAAGCAATGGAGGCGCCGCCGCCATCGACAAGGGCGTCGACTACGCTAACTATTTCTGCACCTACGCTTTTCTCTACCACCAGAAAGAGATGCTCTGCGACCGTGTTCGCATGGACGCTTACTACAACGCCGTTTTTGAGAATAAACATCACTTCAACGGAAAGGTAGATGCAACTCTATTTAGGGATGTTGATACTCCTCTATTGTCTTGTCATCGTTTGTGAGCAGTGAAAGCTCATTCAAGTTATTTAATTTTAGATCACCTATTGCTAGAAAATTTCTAATTTTCAAGTTAATTCTGCATGGTTTCTTGCATTAGCTCATGCCTTCTGCGTGGTTTATTTAGTATCAGAAGAAAGTCTGTTAATACATGGTCTGATATACTTCCATGTCTGGTTCAAATGTTTTTGAATTTTTTTATGGGAACGAACAATGGTGAATTGAAGTTTGTAAAGGGAACAAGAAGGACAAATTATGTCAAGCCCTTTTATTGATGCACCTCTGGAAAAAAAAAATCACTTTGGACCTGTTGACATATGTCAAATGCTAGGAATGAAAGCAGTATCAATTGCTTATTTATCGTACAATGCCCAAAAGCTGGAGAAAAGAAGTCACCAACTCTCAATATTGTTAATTTGAGAGAATTTCTGGGACAGCCCTTTCATCGGCACTTGTAAGTAAAGCTAGAACTGGCAAAAAGTGAAAGAAAACATTAAATGAGCTAGTTCTACTTCTACAAGTAAATTGCACGAAAAGAATTAAGTAGGGTGGAGAAATCACGATACAAGTGGCCTAAATGACAGAATGTGGTCAGTTTCTGAATTGGTCCTAGCAAAACCTGAATAATCTTGCATCCATATTTCCAATTAGACGACCATATTTAACTTAATTTGGAGTTTGCAGAGCTAGGCATCTGTGTTATGCCACTTAATAAGTGAATTTGCATAACTGTTAGTTGGTGTGCAGACATAGGGTCTAGTGACTTAGTTTGGTGTTTGAATGAGATGTAATGTTATTCTAGTCAGGCAGTTGAAGTATTTACTGTTTGATTTAAGGAAAATTCCCTTAGATGTGTAATTAACTTGTGCATCCAAGGAAGGGAAAAAGAAACCTGTAATTAACTTGAAGGATATTTTTGAATGAGAATATCAACCATCCTATTTCATTTTGTTATAGACTTATGTTATTGAACTAACTAATATCTAAATTGACTTAAAAATTGGAGCCTTCTGAACGCAGGGAATTAATGGACTTATATATGTTTTTGATGGACCTAGATGCACTTAAGTTGCAAAACCTATGTGCGATAAATAAGCATACATGTGCTTGAGCACTCCATAGGGCTCACCAAGATATATGATTGTCCTTCATATTGGTGAATATGTGATGAAACTATATGTAAGAAATACGTTAATATGTGTTTGAGACTAAATTGGTGTGTATGTGAAGACTGTACTGGATGTGGGAACTGGGAGTGGCATTCTTGCAATCTGGGCAGGACAAGCTGGTGCTAGAAAGGTGTATGCAGTGGAAGCGACAAAGATGTCAGAACATGCACGCGAGCTTGTGAAGGCAAACAAACTTCAAGATGTCGTTGAAGTGATTGAGGGTTCAATAGAAGATATTATTCTACCAGAGAAAGGTTACAGCTTGTAATTTTCAACACCTGACTCTCCCTCACTAGCATATTAATATGCTAATTTCTTTTTTGATTTCATGCAACTCCTGTAGCTTTTACTCTAAACATTGAGATTGATGGATGTGCAGTTGATGTTATTATCTCTGAATGGATGGGATATTTCCTTCTGCGTGAATCTATGTTTGATTCTGTTATTTGCGCGCGTGACCGCTGGCTAAAGCCAACTGGGGTTATGTAAGTGCTTCTACAATACAACCTGATACTTTGCATGCTTTTCATGGTTTTATTTGCTTGGTCTTAGTTTTGTTTGTCTGAATGATCATTCCTCTTCTATGTCATTTTCATTCTTCTTGGATTTTGTACAATGAGTTAAGACTGCCTTACGTAGATCAAACTTCCTTTGAATTGAGATATGTGCTTCCTAAATGAAAACATCCTTTTGAGCTGGGATGCTTTTTATTTTTCAGACACACTATGGAGTTCCTTAGGAATAAAGAGGCTAGATCTCATAAATTTTATTGGTACATGTCAAAATTCACACAGAGGACCACTCTGTTTTTAAAGGCCTTTGCCTATATGCCTTTGAGCTTTCATATATGAGAAGGTCTGAACTTGTTACCTCTAGAAGATATAGCTATGGAAATTTGGCAGGTTTGAAATGGGTTTTGCTCATCCCTACCAAGTAGCAGCTGCTATTAGAAAAATGTCTTCCTATAGTTCTCAAACCACATTGGGTTATACCCAGCCATCCTGTTCTGTGAATGGTTGAACACCCTTATCCTTTCCTGATCTGCCCTAAGTTAAATTGGTGTGGGTTGAGCAGGTTAGATAAGCTACACTTGCACAATACTTGAAATTTAAAAGGCAATGCTAAAATTTGAAATATAAAACTACATGTGTTAAAGATTAGGAGCACTAGGAATGCAAATCTCTCACACTCTTAGTTGAAATAAAAACCAACAACATAAATAAGAAACTGAAATGCAAGAACAGAATTTAAATGAGATAGAAGCAACCAAACCACACAAGTAAACAAGCGCAAGTTATCCTGGTTCGGATTGCTTGAAAGCAACCCCACATCCAGCCTCTTCGATCCAAGAGCAATCCATTAGAATGAATGAAATCAGTACACAAGAGTCCCTCTCACACATACACACGAGTACAGTCAATCTTGGAGATTACAAAGTCTATCTTTCTTCTAGCTTTTCTCTCACACACTGCACTTGCACACCAGAATGAATGATTGCCCCCAAACGGCTGCCCTATGTCTTCTATTTATAGACATTATGGGCGGATGTTACAAAGGAAATAAAAGACTACACATTTCCTATTATAACCCCCATACATAAGTACATAACTATACTAAGAATTATCTGCCGCTTGATACTGTGGACTTCACTGGTTTCTTCTAGGGCTTAAACTCGATGCAAACAACAACATGATGTATAATGTTAAACTAAATCAATAACTTATAGTGATATTGTAATAGGGGTTATCATTGTTAAAGTATATATAATTGGAGAGTTATGGCAGGGTAACCTAAATAGTACCTGCGCCAATCTGTATTTAGGTTATTAGTAATTTTCCATAACTCGCTTTTAAATTGATTATATAAATCTCATAATCTTTCTCATTAGGCACCAGGCAAGGGTGAGAGTAGGAGCATGGCCCAGGCTTTTTTTGGTCCAAATGTCATTCCTCATAGAATACATGCAATTGGTTGATGAACTCTGAGTGAGTGTGCTAAGTTTGTACTGTCAACTTGTGTGTTGAGAAGGTGTGGCCATCCTACTTCACGTATCTGTTAATGAAGAAATTGCAGAGGGATTTTTATTTTATGGATTGAGGTTAACTTGAAGTATTATGGGTTGGTGTTGTCTCTGTTAGAACAAGAAGGTTTAGGTTAGGGAGTTGAAAATTTTCAATCATGCCATGTTATGTGGTGAGTGGTGATGGAGATCTGATTGCGATAGGGAGAAGTGCTCTGTGGTATTAAATTCATGGAGGGGCATTCCATCTAGTTCGAAGGAATTTGAAACTTCATTCATTTTTAAGGTTGGAAATAGCTTAAGCTTCTAGGTCTATGTGTTGTATGGTAACTTGAGATGGAAGGAGGCTTCACAGCATTAGTTTGAGTTATATGGCTCAAAAGGGCAGCAGTTGGTCATTATCACAGATGCACCGTCTGTGGCTTGTTTAGGGCATTAGTTCAGGAATCTACATGAACAGGAAATTAAGGAGTTCAAAGAGTTGCTGGAATCGTATATCCTTTACCTTTTTCAGGTGGAGGAGGAGATTCTTTAGATGAATCATAGGTGCTTGCAGTGTTTTGTTGGTGAAATCATTTTATGAGACTTTTGATGAGTCAAAATGAGATTTCGTTTTCTTGGAACGGATAATGTATCCAGAGGTGCCATTCTTTGTGTGGATGCCCATGGTAAGATCTTGACAATTGGGAACTTACAAGAACATTTCTTGTTAATTGGCGGTCCTTGGAAGTAGACACTGAGGGAGTTGACTAATCTCTTTATCACTCGAGTGTTACTGCATTTTGGTCTCTCATATGTAACCAATGAAGGACGGGTTAGGTGTTTCCTTGGCAGTGAATTATTTGATTTTGTCTGGGTGAGGAGCTTCTATTGCCAAAAGGTAGCAAATAGCTTTATGCTTTGTGTTTGATTTTTAATGTAGAATGTCCCTGAATGTCTTTCCAAGATAGTGAATTTCCTTTGTTTGGGCTTAAGAGTTGAATCCTGTTGTTTTGTATTGCTAGCTTTCTGAAGTCAAGGGGCATTCTATGAACTATTTTCAGAATCTGTTGGGGATATTGATTGATTATTTTTGTTGTAAATAGGAATTTAGGTTTTTGTGGTGATACACCCTGGTGCCTCTTCCATGGTTTTCTTTCTTTAAAAAGAATGGAAGTCAGAGTAAAAGCATGGGGTGGTTATGATTGGAGGCAACATATTTCCAAGAGCAATCAATTTGGATAGGATTTGTTTTTCCCCCTATTTGTTTTTTTTTCTCTTCTGAAAGTTATAAGGAGGGTTAATTGAAAAAAGGATCCTCAAGGGGCTGTATTGAATAATCTGAACTATGTCAAGCAGAGAAATATTGTGAAGTTGCTGCCGAAGCACCTTTGCTGGTATGAGTAGGTGAGAACCAAAAAATATGATATGACAAACTTGATTCAGAACCGCCTAGGTGAGATATGTTGATGGAGATGAGCCTTACTGATAAAAAAAATTGAGATGGGGATGGGAGTTTTTGACTGAGTATCCATGGTCCATGGACAGCAGACCAGTAATATTTGGCCATGAACTGAATGTGACAAGCAAACCTGTAGCTGCAGAATTCGGGGGGGGGGGGGGGGGGGGTGTAGTCAAAATTAGGTATGAGGATCTATTAGGAAGTGTTGAGTTTTGCATTGAGTATTTTTGTAGAAGGATAGAAGTAATCAGGAGAACTCTCAAGTGATTGGAAGCGGCTAAATAAACTAAGTTAGGAAGAGGCTATCTTATGTTGTATATACGAGGGGTAGTTTAGACTTTGTGTAGTCTAACTTTAAAACTTTGTAATATCCACCCAAATCCTCTATAAATAGAAGGCTTAGGCAGGCATTCGTGATCACTTGATCATTCATTCTATATACGAGTATTGTTCTGAAAACTGAGAGAAAAGGCTGATTAGAGATTCTTTGTAATCTGGTTTGAGCAGTGTACTCGTGTGGTAGATGTGAGGGTTTCTTGTACCGATTCAATTTGGATTTCTAGTGGATTGCTCTTGGATCGAAGAGGCTGGATGTAGGATTGCTCACAGCAATCTGAACCAGGATAATTCTTGTCTCTTGTGTGGTTTGGTTGTCTCTTTCCCTATTTCCATTCTTGCTTTAAATTCTGCTTTTACATTCTGTTGATTGATTTGAATTGGGGTGAGGATGTGTTTTATATTTGGCTGAGATTAGAGTGGTCCTAGAGCTCCTAATCATAACAGGAAGATTTGTCGGTAATAGTGTTGGATGTGTATTTATATGTACAAAGAATCCAGAACATGATAAAACCTTAAGGCTAACAAGCCTCCTGCAGAGCTTGTGTGAATGATAGGTTTTAATAATTAGGAAGGTGGATTACTTTAAATATTCTTTTCTTAAATATGATTTTTGCCTTGGTGGTTGACCAAGGAGCTTTATTTTGCAGGTACCCAAGCCATGCTCGCATGTGGTTGGCACCTATGAGGTCAGGATTGGGAGATCAAAAAATGAGCGACTTTGAAGGAGATATGGATGACTGGTTTTGTTTTCTGGATGAGACTAAGGCTTATTATGGTGTGGATATGAGTGTTCTAACGAAGCCTTTCTCTGAAGAGCAGGACAAATACTATCTACAGGTGAGTGCCACATTTCATTAGGCTCCAAGTCTAAAATCTCTAATGTAAGTATTGACCGTGGCAGCATTCCTTTTGACAATGTGCTATAGATTGTTAGTTTCTTTTTCTCTATGCTAGTGTGTTACTGTGTTTGGCTGCATTTAGGTGGATTGTAATTATAAAATTTCTAATGTAATTATTGATCATTATAGTGTTCTCTTCTAGTAATGCTCTATGGGTTTGTAGTTTCTTGTTCTTGTCATATTTCAGCAATGAAATGGATATGAATTTGTCAGACACTACTGCCATATTAGTTATATATACCACATCCCTTGTTTTATGTTTGCCTATTATCATGATTGAGACATTTTGGGTTTCTAACTTTGATTTATTTCAGGTATTATTTGGTGTTTCAGTATTGCAAAGGACAGTTAATTGTGGCCTTTTTTTTGTCTGAATTCCTTGGATTTAGTAGGGTCCAATGAATCTATAGTTCCAGCATAGTTAAAAATTTGACTTGTTTCTTTTTCACATTTATATCATGGATTTATGCCTATACCGGACAATGTCTGTTTAAGCAGTTTGCATGCTTCTAAAGCCTGCTACTGTCAGCCCCATTGATGCAGGTGCTTTGGGGGACGGAGATGTGGTTGCACTACGGATCTAATCTTGGCATTATTTCTTTATCTACTATGTGAGATATAATTAGTTATTTTTATTTTGCTGATGAGTTTGGAGAATATAATTGTGGTTAAACTTGCTGGTTGTCAAATTCTGAACACTAAATCCTTCTCCGTCTTATGCTTTAACTGGTTGCACCTTAGTAATGATTGCAAACCAATCTCTTCAGGATACCAGCCCTTCATTTCCGTTTCCCTAACATTTTGTACTGTTAATTTTTCTTTTGGTAAGTTACTTTTATATTTGTTTGTCGGATTTGATCATCATAATCTATACTGATATTTTAGTCTCATATTTGTGGCAGGATACCACATATTTAGAGGTTCTTGATTTTTTATTAACTAACCATCAAATAAAGTCTTCCCCCCCAATGAGCAGAAAAGGTCTTCCAATTGTTTGGTTCTTTCTAAGTATCTTCTAGCATTAGGGTTTGTGAATTATAAACAAAGTTTGTTGATGGAGGCATCTAGCTGGGTCAGGGAACAATATGTGTTAAGAGGATTGTACATTATCTATATAACTTTTAAATTCTTTGTTTTTTGGTTTTATTTTTTATGCTTAGATATTCAATGAGTTGATAAATTCACATGATTTTGAAGTTATTCTCTCCATTCTGACTCACTTGTGAGGCTTTGCCTTTTGCTTTCAAACCAAGGCACATCAATGTTATCATATTGTATATACTTATTAAAAAGTTCATTTTACCATTCCCTTCTCCAATTGTTGGCTGATTTTATAACTGAAGTTCTTCCTGTGCTTATCCCCTATATTTTCTTATCAACACTATATTTTGTTAATGGTATTTTTGTGTTTGTTCATTTTGGAAGTTGATATGGCCATAAATAGAAATGAATGGCGAGGTAGAATTCATGTAGCCAAGTCCATCTAGTGGGATTAAGGCTCAATATGTTGTTAATTTTTAAAATTGAGCTAAGGAAATATGAGACATCAATATATAGATCTAAACTCTTGATGATCATATTGTTTCCACATAAGAAAAGAAAAGAAATTGCATTGTGAACTTTTAATCCTGATTATCTACTTTGTATTATGCTAATTGTTGGATGAGTGCAGGGGCGGAGCCAGGATTTTGATTTAGTGGGGCAAATTTAAATACAAAAAATAATTTCAAAAATAAGATAATAATGATAATATTAAAATGTAAAAACTTTTTGAAATATTGTTCTTTACGGCTTTTCATACTAGAAATTACA
The DNA here is from genome assembly GCF_014633365.1 of Diospyros lotus. Classification (NCBI taxonomy): domain Eukaryota; kingdom Viridiplantae; phylum Streptophyta; class Magnoliopsida; order Ericales; family Ebenaceae; genus Diospyros; species Diospyros lotus. Next base: position 34,286,069 of record NC_068344.1, read on the forward strand.
ATTGTTCAAGAAAGTTATCTTGATTATGAATCTTTAGACTCGTCATGACCACGAAAGGCTAGTATTTGTCGTAGAAAAAGTTGAACTCAATCAATTGATGCATTCAGATGAATTTGATAATCACACAGTGTTTATTCTAACTGCCTGAAGAAAACTGTCTCAATATTTTGCTCTTGATTCATTAAGCCTTCACAGTTGTTTCGAACTTAATTGTGTGCACTATTGGCATCTCCAACATAAACTTAAAGTCTATCATTTTTTTTTTTTTTAAATTTCTAAACCCTTCTTTCACAAAAAAATCATCACCTCCTTGTTCCCCATTATTTGTTTTAAAAAGATAATAATATAAGTAAAATGCGACATTTTTGCTTATACTATATTCCAACCAATCACCAAATTCATTAAACTAAGTTGGAATGAATCGTCTTGATTTCGAGGTTGACATAGACCTCTTTGCAAGTAGACTCTTCTAATTTGATCTCGAAAATTAATATTATAATCTATTATTGTAGTTCTTAGCCCGAGATCCATAGAAAGTTGTGCAATATCAATTTGCTCAATACTTGCTTTGTTAACTTATTCATTTTCTTCAATATAAATTTCATCCATGCTTTCTTTACTTCACAATTTTCTTCAATACTTGCTTTCTTTGCATCATCATTGTAAAAAAATAAAATTATGAGCAAATTGTAAAAAATGTTGTGATGGTTACTATTGGGCCATTATGTACTTGCTTTTTTCAATACTTACTTTTTTTATTTCTAATAGTAAGTATAATATAACTTTCTTTATTTCAAGTAGTAAATCATTGTAAAAAATATTTTTTTTAAAAAAAATTCTGCGTGGCTTCTAGTTCTACGACTTGTTAGAATGCATGATAGCTGTGGCACACAAACACACTGCACTTCCTGTTTATGTATCTGACATGTATTCAATACATGCTTGTCTTAACATGTCAAAATATGTGTTGGACACATCATTTGTGTATCTGATAGCCTATACTTGAAATTGGATTTACTTCAAAAGTCGAAAGGGAATACTTTATGAATACTGGATGTTGGTTAATATTTTTGAATTTTTAAATATCATTGGGTTATGGTTTGCTTGACCTATAAATTTATCTATTTCTGATTCTTAATTGGTATTGTATTTTTGGGTGTCTTTTGGATATTATTTTTATAAAATTGACTAATTAAAATTTAAAAGATAACATTTTTTTAGCTGCATCCACCATCCACACCGTGTATAAGTATCTTCTTTTTTCTTTTTCTTTCCTTACATCTCTTGTCTGTATCTACATGCATATGTGAATTAATGCTTCTTAGCATGGTTCTACTTGGATTTTACCTGCTAAAAGTGGTAGCTATTTAAAGTTACTTCTATGTAATTTATGTATCAATTGTTTCTTCTTACTGTCCCATCCCCTAAGACAGTGCTGTTAAATTGTTTTAGACAGCATTGTGGAACAACCTCCATCCTAATCAAGTTATAGGAACTGCTTCCATTATAAAGGAGATTGATTGTTTAACAGCTACAGTGAATGACATCCTTAATGTTAGAGCTAGCGTTTTATCATCAATCTCTGCAAAGGAAACAAAGCTCTGTGGTTTTGCCGGGTGGTTTGATGTCCATTTCCGGGTAAGTTGATCTTTAGTATTTCTGTTTGTTCTGGCATGGACTAAATCTCAAGCAACTATGAACTAATTTGAATACTAACTTATAACCCCTGTTTATATGCCTCAAGGGAAGTAAGGAGAATCCAGCAGAACAGGAAATTGAATTGACCACTGCTCCCAGTGAAGATTACGGCACACATTGGGGCCAGCAGGTTTGTGTTGTACAATAATTGTTGCAGACGGATACAATAATCTAGATGGGGTTTGATGAAGTTTTTTAGAGTTTGTAAAGTTGAATTTCTACACTAGAACCTTTTGTGCCTATCATCTGTGGTAACATATAATTAGTAACATTCTGCCATTTGTACATCGCTCATTCTGCCAGTAGCACGACCAAAAGGGTTAATATGGTAAGATCTGCTACTGCTATTAATTTCACACAGTTTACGTGATATGGCATAGGCTTGAGTTTTTGTAGAATGGCTAATCAGCCTTTTGTGATGCTTGCAAACATGTTGGTTACTTATTACCGCTAAAAACTATAAATATGATTCTTCTCAATGGTTATGAGCTCACAGCTACTACCCCGTACAAATGTCAGATGTTGAAAGGCTGTTCCTACTTTTGCTTATCTTGTGGCACTGATATCTCGCATGTTTTTTCAATTAATATGTTTTGTTTCTGATTGTTTCCGTCTTGTGTTAAATGCAGGTGTTTCTTTTGCATCCTCCTGTATGCCTCAGTGAAGGTGATGATCTGAATGTTAATTTTTCAATGGAGCGATCCAGAGAAAATCATCGGTTGATGGAGGTTGAGCTTAGTTGTGAGATTAAAAAGTCTTCTGGCACGCTGCTTCCCCCATTCAGAAAAAAGTTTTACATTGAATGATAAAGAAATAGATGCCACTAGCATTATACTAGTAAGTCCTTTTAGCACCTTTTGTTATCACATAACATATGCCTAGAGGGCCATGGTGCTGCTATTTGCTCACAAATTTTCCTGGATTTGCCATTATTTTTGTTGTGGTACTCTTCAAGCTAAATTTATTTTAAGCTTCCAAAGTATAGTCATCATAACCGAACTAGTGATTGAACTGGTCGAGGCGTTAGTTAGTGGTTCTACCCAAGTTCACCTGGACACATAACAACAACAATCACAAGCCTTAACCCTGCTAGATGGAGTCACTTACATGACTTCTAGATCTCCAACCATCTGTGTCAATGGCATTTTGTGTAGCTGAATCCATATATCCGAGCCGACCTCACCTACTGGGAGTTTGATATGTTGTTGTAATATTAGAGCATCATAATTCAGTGTAGCATTATGTGCATAACATTTTATAATGTAAAACTTTGCAATGAATTTTTCTTAAAAGATTGATATCTCATGGTATAGACCTAATAGTATGATACGTTGCCTATCCAAAAAGAATATTAACTTTATAAAATGTTGTAATGTAAAATATATAGCACATATATATTCTTGTATAATATAGTATTATTGTAAAGAAGTCAGTGTAAACATATAGACTTATAGTTTATACTCTTATTAATTTTACAACATATTAAGTTAATTAGGCAAGGGTATTGGTGCCAAACCGAGGCTGTGAGAAGAATGATCAATAGGAGAAGAAGGAAGAGATGAGGATAAGAAGAAGAAATCTGAAGAGAAGGGGAAAAAAGAAGAAAAAGAGAAGGGAGAGAGACGTAGAAGTGACAGAGAAGTGGAGAAGAGGGCAAAATCAGAATTTTTTGTATGTTCAATATCAATCAATTTTGTTCATACTCTTGCCTTTTCATCTATTTGTACGGGAAAATCAACGTAATCCTACTACAATTATACTACTCAAAATACAAAATATTGAAAAATGAAATACGAACCTATTCTTAAATTTCTCTTGGTTTGTACTGGTGGTTTTGTCCATTGGGAAACGTTTCCTCCTTTCCTTCTCCCAGAATGCTTCTATCTTCCTTATCCCTATTGGATACAATCGTCTTTTTATCTCTATCCTATGGGATCATATCCCACAAGGGACTACGTATGTATACTGTAAATGCTGCTGTAATATTAGATGTTCCAATATCATTTTAACGTTCTTGAATTTCACAGCAAAAGGATTCATCCATGGTCTAGTTTGTAATTGCAGTACTAATAACTGGATAGTGTAATTTCTAGGATGGAAGATTGTAAGAATTGCTTTGCTTTGGATGCCTAAAATGTTGGAATGCATATAGTGAGAGGGTGTACTTTACTAAAGCTTGGGGTTTAGTGTGTATTTTCCTAAACCCTAATCAATTTTTCCTTTCTTAAGCATTCAATTCTTAGTCGACTTGGTTAATTAATGCACATGATTTCATGTATCTAATTAAGTCTTTGCTTTATTTTAGGGCTTTGCTTTTTGGCGAAAGCGTGCTGACTGCAATGCACCTCAGTTTTCATAACTGAGCGCGTCTGCCTCAAATTTTGAGCCGTTTTGCATCTTGGTTGTTTTCTTCTTCCTAAACATGAAGCAAGATACTGTTCTTGTTAAGAATTCTGATTTCAAGGTGTTGTGATAGTAGATAGGCTGCTTGTCTTCCTTGTAGTTCCTTTCTCATAAGCAATGACAAAGGCCATGACTATAAGTTTAATGTGTAAACACAATATATTATCAATTGCAGCAATTGTCTGCCCAAATGAACCTTTTTTTACAAGAGATTCCCTTCAATACAAAAACCATAAAATTGGTTCTGTTTTTAGTAGCCGAGACAATGACTCTTCCCTAGAAAAGGAAGAGAGAGAAAGCAAAAGGACATGTGGTTGTTATCACAGCTTGTAATGTCTTTGTTGCAGGTACCTTTTGTTAAATTTAAGTTTGCTTCCAAGCAACACATTACATCACAGGCAGCTTGGCATTGCCAATATGGTGATACAATTGAGCTTCAAAGCAAAAATATCCATATCTATATAAAGATATGAGCAAGATATTATTTGTAGAGTAAAATACGTCGTAGACCTTTGAGGTTTAATAGAAGTGCATAGATGACTCTTCACTTTTAAAAATTACATTATTTCTATTCTTCAGAGGTTGTTTTAAAGTGCTTTTTGTCATTATAATTTCTGACATTTTATATACTCGCATAAATTTTGTATCCTTTATTTAATGAAGAGGGATAAGTGTAATATCTTAAGACCTGGGGATATATTGTAATTTAATGAAACTTTATTAGTGCTGAGTGTAACTTTCTTTATTATATGTTGCTTTAGACATTGTCCAAGAGATTAGAGTGGGGCATGGTGCCAAACCAACATGTATTTAAGATTAATGCTAAAGGAAACTCTTGCATATTTATTCATTCATAATGGTATCTTTGTGTGACCAATTACATTATTCACTTACAATAATAGCTTTGTTTGATCGATCACTCTATCCTTGTTTCTGAATAGGACACCCCACCTGCCTCTACATTCACAATGTTAAAAGAAGAAAGGTCCTGTGCCTTGCATTGGATTAATCCCAACATAATCCATTCCCTAATTTAGTACCCTCATAACCTTTCATTCTAGATATAGAATTTTCATAGTTGCTTGCAAACTCATACAATTAATAGTTCTTTTCTGTTACAACCATAGAAGAGAGGCTTATTATCGAAATATTGAGTTTTAACTTCTTTTAGTACTTATTTTTCGTAATTTAGAATAACAACTTTCTCAAATTGGCATGTTATAATACTTATTTTATATAAAAAGCTTTTCAAGACTAAAGTTCGGTATTGGTTATCCAATTTTGACTCGAATTAAATTTGGCTAAAAAAGTTATTGTAATTCACAATTAAAGCTCTAATTGAAGTATTTATACACTACCCATTTTGTATGAAATGCTTTATAAATATAGGCTAAAATTGGGTATCAGTTATGCAATTTTGGCTTGAGTTAAATTTAGCTAGAAATATTTTTGTAATTTATAATTAAAGCACAAATAATTAGTTGGTAACTAGTGATTTAAATTCAAGTTCTTTTCTTTCCCCTAAAGGCTTCCAACAAAAACCAACCATTTTTACCTTATTTGGTGTTCATTAGCAAACATATTTGGAAAGTATGGTCAAAATTATGAAGTCAAAGTCAAATAGGCTAATTGCTGATGGCTGGCAAACAAAATTCAAAACATTGTAACTGAGGAGGGTGGCTTGACCCAAAAGTCTTTAGATCATTAGACAGCTAAGTTAGTAATAATCATATATATTAATAAGAAAAGCATTCACCAAAGTGACTTGTAAATTCAGAAATGCAGTTGTTATGTCCTTTTTAATAATATTTCTTTATGTAAATCTTACAATCTGACATTCTTATTTGTTGATTAATCCACATTATTACATTCTAACATTCATATTAAATATAAGAACCAATTGACTAAATATTAAAAGTAGTGTTCATAATGAATGTTAAATATGCCTTTGTATAATACTATACATAAAATTGTGAAATCATCAAAATAGACTATTTCTTGAGGTCATAATCTAGTCTACATTAAGACTCGATATGCATAGATTTATATAAAACTACTCTAACAAACTTTAGAATACTTATGTTAACGAAAAAAAAAAAAACCCTAAATTGTTGAAAATAAACTTTTATTTGAAAATTTTCTTTATTTTTAACTTGCACGCATGTAGCACGATGAGCTCTCAATTTTTATTATTTTCATTAGTTGCTCATTTTCATTTTGCAAAAATTTTAAAAATTTCCAAAATTGAAAAATAATAAAATAGTACTTTCACAAACTATTTTCGATCGGTGACCTAATATTGTCGGAATATTATTAAAGTGGTCACTCATAATCTATAATAACCTTCGCTTGAGATTAAGTCAATGAACCACAAAAATTTTCTTGATATTGTTGAGAGTCGACTCTATAACTCATTGGTGAATTCTAACACTCTCATTAGTGATCAAAGATTTCGTTATTAATGGCGCATTCAATACATTTGTAAAGTGTGATATTATTAAGTCATATTAAACCTTACTATTATTTTTATTGGATGTCATAAATTTTAAGAATAACAAATAGTCTTCATTTTATTAGTACATTTTTTAGGATTACTATTTTTGCGTGATCTCCGATACTCATACTCTCGATTACATCCAGAGAGGTAAATTGTAGGTTTGATCTTTGGCCCTTGCATAGAGCAATGATCAAACTCTCAATCTATCGGATTGATATCGATATATTACTCATCTGACCATTTTTGATATTTATTTATTCTATAGAAAACAGAAAAAAAAAAGAAAAAAAAGCGCAATGAACACCCAAGAACACGATAAGGAATAGAGGTAAATCCTCGTAACCAAACAAAGCAATCCGGGGGCAGTTGGCGACTTGGCATACAATGCACACCATCATATTCCCTTCTGTTTATTAAAATTTGAAAACAAAAACAAAACCCTGTTTTTCATAAACAAAAACACATCAGCAGGGCGTGAAACAAAATCAAATTCCATTGAATTGAAATCTCTCTCTCTCTCTCTCTCTCTCTCTCTCTGTATCATCGATCCACCGATCGAAGCCGGAATCTCCAAGAACGGGTTGGTGCATCTCTTCGCCTATTTCTTCTTCCCGATCAATTTGTTTTCGCTTTTGATCCAAATTGCTTGGAGAAATCAATTTCCGTGGTTTCTAAAAGCAACTCCTCGAGTACGTCTTGGTTCTTCGTTGTTGACTTGTTGATACTGATATCTTCTGTTCTCTTGGTTTCTCTCGTAATAAATAATTTACATGCTGCTGCTGTGTTTTCTTCTTGTTTTGTTGTATTTGTTTTTATCTGTTTTAAGATCGTTGTACTCCTGTATGTGTTTCTTTGTATGCATGTTTGCAATAGAGCGATTAGAGAAGATAAGAGAGAAGCAGCGTTCGAATTTAGGACATAAACCTAACCCTAGAAACAAAAAATATGCAATCTGTATGTATATATAGCTATATATCACAATGATGTAGATAACTAGGTCATATTAATTGTACCGGCCTTCGTAAACACATATATGCTCGCTCGGTTTTAGAATTCAACTACATAAAAATATATTAGAATGTGAATATATGTCTATGCATATGTGGACATACCTCAAATATCTCAATATGTGAATGCTGCTGATTGTGGAAGTTCTTCAAACATGTATACTCTTTTGAGTCCTGAAGTGCAATCGGTGCATTCATGTATATGTATGCCTGTATACATGCATACACTATATATCTTTGCATATAGTTAGTTGCATTTGTTCTTCCTCGTTATTGCTTGATACTTGTTGATGGTTTTTTCTTGCATTTTGTTCCCAAATTTAAAAGTTATCTTTTTAGTTTTATGATCTCTTTTAGCTTTTGTTCTTTTGCTTACTTTATCTTGTGGTTGATCAATAGGTTTTCTGCATTGCATATTGGTGCTGAGAATATAGTGATCATGAGGTATAAAAAGGGGAGTATTGTGGAGGTCTTGGGCAAAAATGAGTTGCCATCAGGCTCATGGCGCTGTGCTGAGATAATCTATGGTAATGGACACAACTACACTGTTAAATACAATCTGGACTCTGGCAACACCAGCGAGGCAGTTGTTGAACGGGTATCTAGGAAGTCAATTAGGCCCTGTCCTCCTCCAGTGGAACTGTTGGAGGATTGGGTTCCTGGTGATATTTTGGAGGTGTATCACAATTTCTCTTGGAAAATGGGAATCGTGTCTAAGTTATTGGGGAGAAAATACTTTTTGGTTAGGTTAATTGGATCATCCCATGAGTTCAAAATCAGCAAACTTTACCTTCGGGTGCGACAATGTTGGCATGGTAACAAATGGATCGTGATTAGAAAGGTAGTTTTATCTGAATCTGTTTTATAATTAATATTACATAACCTTTCTATTTATTCATGCAAAATTTAGGAGTTCCTTTATTACATTCTCCTGATTCCAGACAGTTGTCCATGTAGCATTTTATAGCTGTTACTCTTACAACAATGTCACAAGCCTTAATCCTACTAGGTGTAGTTGATTGATAATTCTTATCAAGATGTGATATTTGATAGATGAGTAATTAAATTCATGTTTATTATATCTATAGTCATCAGTATCTATATTAAGTCATTTGGTTTGAAGTTTCTTCAGCAATATTGATCATCTTATAATTTCAAGTTGTCATACAATCAAAACCATGTAAGATGAAGTTTTGACGCATCAACTCTATACTAATTTAGTATTTTCCTTTTCTTTTTCATCTTTTTGTGCAAACAGAGCTTTCATAAATCTGAAGATGGAAGCAAATACAATCAAATGGTGAGTCCTCAAGCTAAGAAAAAAGATAGGAGGATGAATTTGCTTGCAAAAGATGAACTTCCTGCTAGGAGCAAGAACTTTGAGGAATCATATATCATTCCTTCTAGGACTCTGAAGAGAGCACTTCCTAATGGCAATTTTCAAGTTGAGGCACCTGTGAAATTTAGAGCGATTGAGAAAGAAGACAGGCACCGTCGTTTTCTTGCTGAAAATCAAACCCCTTTACCTGTAAAGGTAGACACCGTTGCTTCCTTGCGAGTCATGAAGGGTGAAAAACACATACATGCTTCTATTAACCACAGAACAGCTCACTTAACTGAAGTGGATGAGAGGGAGAAATCAAGTGGAGCTCTTGGGTTTTCGCATGCAATTAGGTTAGGACCTAATGATGCAGATAATACTATATCGTCTGTGGCTAGTTGTAGTGTTATTAGCAATCATTCTCTTAAGCTGGACTGTAATTTTCTTAGGTTCCCTGTTGAAGGTACTGATGGTAACTCTAGTGATGCGGAGTCTGTTTTTCATTGGGGTTTGGAGGAAGGGAATTTTTCTCTTCCAACTCAAGAGGAATTGGCAGCAGAAATTCATAGGTTAGAGTTGCATGCCTACCGTTGCACCATGGAGGCATTGCATGCATTGGGACCCTTAAGTTGGGAACAAGAAACATTGGTGACAGATCTGCGCCTTGTGCTCCATATATCAAATGATGAACATTTGATGGAGCTAAGGAGCTTAATTTCTACTACTACCAGCATGCCTCTTAGTTGACAGGAAATAATTCCCTTCTCCTCGACACATTCTCTCCCTCTTCTTCCGTTTTTTAGATAGAAATTTTTTTATCTTTGGTATTAGTGTCATTGTATGCAGAAGCAGGATGACCTGATTTTTTTTTGGTGGCTTTTACTTTGTTCATAAAAGTCTGTACTGCTCTAGTTCGAAAAGCTTGTAACACAAAATTCTATATTGCAGTGGACATTTCTGAGCTTATCATGTGTATACTTCAAAAGATGACGTATTGCTAACTACATGACATGAATTGACTCCGATGTGATTAACTATTTTTGTGATGTTATGGTATGGCCAATTTATGCTTATGATTTTCTCTTTATTTGTAATTAAGCTTGTGGCATTTGTTTTTTCTTATTATTTCTAAGTGATGTTTTTAGCAATCCTCACCATTTGGCTTCCTGGTTCTTAAGAACACACCAATACACTCCATTTTGATACAAGTATTTTGTGGGGTTCATTTGAAATATCTGAATATATTCATACCATTTGGCAGTGTAAGCAGTTTTAGGACAGTATTGATACTTCCCCTGCATTTTCCAGGACTGAAGTAGGAGGCTGTACTCCTTGCTTCCAAATCTCTAGAGATGATCCTGGGGTTTGCCACTTTCTCTCAGTGTACTCAGTAGTTTCTTGGCATCACTTTAGCTACAAATTATATGAGATTATGATGAGCCATTGGTAAATTTAATACATTTAGGTGCTTCATTCCTTGTTCATAGGGCACCTTTGAGCCCTGGATGTGTTCTTCCAAAGGATGTAGAACTGGAATTATGTGGCTGCAAGGGATTCCCTGATATGTGGCTGCTTGGAAGGTTTTAGTTTGGACCTTTATTTCAACTCATCTATATACTTTTATCTTGTTCTTCTACCTGTTTATTTTCATTTGTTGAGTTGTTGTGGATATTATAACTTCTATAACCTATGAATATTGTTTTGATATATTGGATGACCATCTAATGATGATGACGGGCATCTATATATATATATATACATATATTTTTTTTGTTTTTCAGAAATTTGACTGTAATATTGTGAAAACATGCATATATCATTTTTTGACAAGTCAAGAAGCAACATGCTTATCTAAAAAGAAGGCTAGTAAAAAAAAATCTTTCCTGCTAGCAATGGTAGAATTTTGATGCGCCAAGTATAGGATTGCAGTCTCAAGTTTGAAAGCGAGAAGCAAGATTAGATCTAAAACTAGACTTAACCTTCATTAACTGGGGCCAACATTAGACTGTTCTTTTTGGTATTTTATAATCTCTATGATGAATTTTGCTCCAAGGTTTGGAGGGAGGAGCTTGATGAATTGAAATTTGGTGCCTTTTCAAAGAATGAGCTAGTTATCTGTTCCAAAGATTTGGTACAGTAATATCCTTGTTCTTGCTATCACCATTTACTTGTGTGACCACATTGCTGGGATCCCTTAGATTGCAAATATGCACAAAGATCAACCTTCATTCCATTACATCTAGGTACTATTAGAATATCCATTTCCACTTCTTGCTTTATTATGATGGATATTGATGGTGCTTTCTAATTTTGAGTTGTTTAGCAGTTATGTTTCAAATGTGTTGATCAATTTGAGAAGCCATGTTGCATAGCACTGTGGACAAAAATGGAAAGAGCTGACAAAAAATGAACACGCTAAAGATGACAAATTCTTGAAAAAGTTCTAGACTTGCACAATGCGAAGGCATCGCAATTCATGACAGGTACATGAATATGAAAGCAAATTTATATGCTTCTCTATTTATGCTTGAGTTTATAGTGGTAGTATAACTCTAAAGAAGCAAAAAGAAAGAAACTTTTTGTAGAAAGCCTAAATTTCTCCATTATCAGAAAGAATTGTTTTTATTTTATGTATCCAGTGTTGGACAATTAGAGAGTGAACCTTAGTAGCAATGGTAAAGTTGCTCCTTTGTGACTAGAAGATCATGGGTTTCTAGATTGTAGAAACAGCCTTTTTGCAAAACAAAGGTAACTTGAGTACAAAGATGATCTTTTCCCATTCCTCACGAATTGGAGAGCCCTTGTGTTCTGTGGGCCTATCATAGTAGTGTTGGTGTCAAATATCAGCTGATTTCTGTTTGGCAGTTTTTGTACTTCTTGGTGACAAGGAAATACACATTATTGTTATTTAATGTTTTTTACCAACACAACTGATATGAGAGTGTTGTTGTAGATATGCTATCATAAAAATAAAAAAGAAGGTTGAAGCAGAAATGAAATTATCTATAAGATAAGATGTGTGAAATTTCATTAAGATTGTTCAAATATGTGAAAGAAGATTATGGATGCACCTAAAACAACAGTGGAGGAAATGATAGAAATTAAGTTTGAAAAAAAGAGGTAAACAAACACCAAAACGTTTAGACATGATGTAAGATTTAGTAGCCTTACAAAAGATACAATTATATATAGGGATGCACAAGAGCTAGAATTCATATAGTCAACTCATCTAGCGAGAACACTTGTAATGATGATGGTTATTTAATGTTTTTTTCGCATTAGTCAATAGTGTCGTGGACTCATTTGTGCCATTTGGATAGCTTTTCTATGAGTGCTGATCATTTGTTTAAGCTGAAAGTCCTTCTTAACTTTTATCCATATGCATCAGAAATGGTGCAGATTTCTTTTTATGGTCAGTAGAGTTCAATATTCGTCATGGTTAAACATCTTCTTTGATGTTCCAACGTGTCTCATCCTTCTTTTTCACTTTAGTTTATGGGTCTGAATCTTGTAATCTTGATCCTTGTTCAACCTACCTAAGATGCTATGGTGTAAGTTTTATTAGTAAGCATGGTTTAACTGGATAATTTTATGATAATGATTGATGGGTGAGATTTTATGCTGAGAAACCAATTCTTTTGTACATGTTCTTTTTGAAATAATATGATATATGTTGATAGAGCAGAATGAGAAAAGGGCTGTTTGAGAAGCACTTCATCTCCCCAATATTCAGCAAAACAACTGTCAAAAATGGTCAGGATCTCTCACCATCTGCATGTTTTTCTCTAGCCTATATCTAAGGCGGGTCACATTGGTATGCACTGATGGTAAAACATGGCATTATTTCCCCTACGCTGTATCACTTTTTTGCATTTCCTTGTGATGGTGCTTTTGTAAGACACAGTGATTTCTTGTATTTCTGCTGCTCCGAGCATTATCAGTCTGGGTAAACTTCAACAATAATAATATATGAAGTCTTAATTTCACTATGTGGAGACAATTTTTTATCTATAACCTTATATTATATAAGACTCTTATAACTCATATTATAATTAAGGAGTTCCTCGGGAAATTTTGTTAAGCCTTTCTACCCATTTTACCCGAAAAAACCAAAAATTTTCATCGCAAGAGTTATGAACTCCACTTCCTAGGCTCTCAGACATCTGTTACTAAAATTATTGCCAGCAGTGACATCAGACTTTTTGTTTCCCAATACAGCAGGTCTGTGATTGTCTCTGCTCTGATGGTGTAGTTTTTAAATGTCAGGTTTCCAGTTCAGTGAATTAGAAAATGTTATTGATCATGCGAAAGGAAGCCTATCTACTTTTTTACCCTTGTATCATAATATTGCCCACGTGACAGTGTTCATTTGGTTCTTTCCGTACAAATACGATTATTGCCATACACTCGCAGAGCAGCGAGCCATGCATGCATCTAGACCGCCCTTTTTTCCCTTTAGTATTATGCTATAATGTGTAAAAACGTGGTGTGTGAGAATCAAGAATTCTGTTACAGAGAGAGGGTGAGTAGAAATTCGGTAATTTCCAAGTGTTAACTTCATATTTTTGGGACAAGAAGTTGCCCATTATTCTTGAAAATTGAAGCTTTGAATCCTGATGCAGAATATGATAGAATTTACTAACGGCTCTTTCGCTTACAGCATTGAATTCTAGAATCAGAAGTATAGCATCTGATCAGACAACGCATACGCTACACGTCTTGTCTTGTCTTCTGCAGGATCAGTTCGTTTTCATATTATCATACCAAACAAGTTTGTTATGATGAGAAAGCACGATGATGCTATTTTAACAGCACATACAACTGTCAGGGTAAAGAAGTGCATGCCGCTTTAGCAGTGGCTGGTGGTTTTTAGACGTGAGCTTGCATTTTCGTTTTTTTTGCTAAGAATTAGCTTCCATTTTTATTTTGTAATTTCCTTTATGTTCAAACACCCCCCAAAGAAAAAGAAAAGAAAAGAAAAAAATGAAAAAAATTGGAGATCTAAATTATGCTATAATCCAATACTACAATAAAAATCACGAGCCTTAATCCCTTCAATGAATGTCAGCTCTAAGAATTTTTTAACAAGTTTTCTTCAATCTTTTCCTCTTTTTTTTTTTTTTCCAAAATATTTCCTCTATTTATTAAAGTTCTAAGATACAGTCGATTCTTGAATATTCATCAACGATTGCCTATTGTCCTATTGTTCTTTCTCAGCTAAACTTAGATGTGTTGTTTTCAGCAAATGCAGGACTGCTTTTGGCCAGTTCCCAAATGTGATTGCTGCCTTCCAAGGTTAGCCTACCTAGGCTCATGAGATTAGTCAGTTTTACTAATTTCTGGTTCCACTTTAAGCTAAAGTTGAATGCTTATCAGAAGTTAATTTCAAATTCTTAAGATAATAGTCCTAGTGCTAACCTTTTAATGAATCATTCGTGGGATGACAATAGCTCCCATTTTTTTTATTTAAAGTTAAAATAACTATGAAAAAGTTATATTTTTAAGTAGAGATAAAATTTGTTTAAACATTTACTAAATAAATCCTAAATACTCATTTAAAATTAAAATAAATTTAAAATTTTATAATTAAAAAATAGAAACATAAAGACATGTTTTGAACATTTATTAAATGAGAGATTTACTACTAATTTGCTATCTCTATAATTGTGTCTCAAAACAGAAATAATTAATGAAAAAAAAAAAACAGAGGTTGCATTTCAGACATTTAGTTATGGAGCTAGTGGCTAGTCGTGCATCTTAAACAAATATTTAGTCTCATTTTGATGGCTTGAGCATTGAACAAGGATTCTACACCTCTGTTGAAGTGCTCCATAATAGTCTTTCCATTAGATATTCATAGATTCAGAGACTATGCAAGGGGAAAATTCACTCAAATAGATGAAAACGCTCGAGAGTATGCATTTTCTTGTCCAAATTAGTTTTGAAGATTCAGCACGTAAAAGACAACTGCATCATGTAAATTCTCACCACAGTGGGCATGAGAGAATCTAAAGGCGCGTAAGCAAACCATGGAAAAAGCAGATCAAGGCTAAACAGCATTTGCTGGCTAAACAGCTGTGGGGAAACGAGTAGGCAGTAAATCAGCAAATAATATATTAAGGCTTGTAACGATCTTCAGGATTAATATAATGCAAACAACAGCTAAGTGGATTTGCTAGGATGACTCACAGTGATAATGCGCACACAAACAATAAGCAGATCAATAGCAGATCACTTGAAAACCTGTTGTGCAGAATTAATTAACATTTCAGTCAAACAAAAAGATATGAGAGGCCACAAGTTCTCGTTTGGTAAGCAAATCACAAACGGTTTTTTGAGAATTAAACTCTTACTAAACCACGACGAATTGCCAGCTTGACCCAGGGGTTTGGATAAAATCCAAATTAAAAAAGAGCCGAATGATTGACCAAACTGATAAGATAATGTCACGACCCCAAACATTAGGATTTTCTTATTTTTATTTTTAGTTGTTATATATATTTATTTAGTAATTATTTATAGTTATATTCTAGATATTATTGAGTGTTGAAAAGGTAGTGGAGTGATTTAGAAATAATTACTGGTTGTGGAGGATATGATAACTATCTTATAGAATTTGGAATAACTTATATATAAAACTATACCTTCAATGCCGTGACATCATGGTTTGAATTATCAAAAAATATAAAATAAATTCTTTCTATTTTTTCTGAAGTTCAGTATATTCTCTCTCCTATTTCTCTTGAATTTCCCTTCTCCCTAATTTCAATTTGTTCTCCCTACAATTCTTGCTATTTCTCCCTCAATTTTCAGTTTTATCTTCTAAGCAAGCTTCAATTAAGACTAAAATTCTTGTGGAAAGATTCAGGAGTGGCGTCTTGAAAGGAAGCTCTAAAAACAAATATTATTTTCGAAGGTGGGTACCTATTTGAGCCACATTTTCTTCAAGGCTTGACAAGTAAGAATAGGCATTAAAAAAAACAAAAGCAACAGAATTGAATATCCCTCGTTTTGAGATAGTCTGATGTAGCATCACAATACAACCGTAAAGCCATCAATTGAAGAATAACAATTTTCTGACTTACGAGGTTTTAATGGATTGTCGGATCAACTTATTCAACATAACGCAGCCAATTCATGAGAGAGAGAGAGAGAGAGAGAGAGAGAGAGAGATGGGCTGCAACCATGGCTATCAGCTCAATAAAGGAGGGTAAAATTGTATAAGGCTCAAGTGAATCAAGAGATTCATTCAGCAGCCAAAGATTTCTACCACGAGGACATAAGCGTCAACCTGAGTAAATAACACAGCCAGGACTGTCTTACTATGGAAATGACATTCACATTCAACAGTGAAATGCTGACAATTTGGGGAGAACTCAGCACCCAATAAAAAGGAGCATAGGAAAGGATATAGCAACAGATAAGAGCCTCCCCATCATTCCAAGCACTTCACTCAAATGCATCATCATCATCATCAGGAAGCGGCTGACTAGCTGCTGCAGCAAGCTCAGCTTCGTGCCTGTAAGAGTACCAAAGAGGTAAGGAACGCCACATATTGATCACACAGTTTCAATGCAATCTTTGATTCTCCTAGATCATTAATGGCCAATCTCACAGGGTCACCGAACTATGACTCGGAAATCATCTTCACTGACCAGGTTCGAGAAAGCTTTCTAAACACTAATTTATCATCTTTTAGTGTTGGATTAGCAACCTGAGATCACCTAAGTAGAAAAAACTTAAACAGATGTGTCCCAAGTAAGACTTTTGTTATGGTAGGTTGATCCTATTAGTACTCAGATATTATCAATAAAAATTTAACGGGCAAAAAAGCAAAAGCAGATTCTCCAATAATAAGTCTTACTGTTGCTGTGCAGCCAAGTCGATATTAACTTCTGGAGGAGCAAGTGCAGGAGACTCCACAAAATGGAGATTGGGGTCCCTAACATCAGAAAAGCAATCATTTTCAGCACAGGCCATGGTATCTACAAACATATATAGGAAAAACGTGCTACTTCCATTACCCGGCAAGCTTCCTAGCAAGGTACAAGAAAGGTTTTTCAAAGTTGTAGTTGCTCTTTGCAGAGATTTCATAGTATTGCAAGTTCTTCTTCCTGTGGAAAGTAACCTGCTTTGCCTTGACCTGCCTGTTCTTCACATCAACTTTGTTTCCACACAGAACTATGGGTATATTCTCACAGACCCTGCATTTGCCACAAATGGTAAAGTTAATACTTGGATAAACTAAGGAGCCATAGTATAACAAGCTACACATATTTTTCTAACATACCTGCATAAATCTCGATGCCATGTAGGAACATTCTTGTAGGTCAGCCGAGCAGTAACATCAAACATAATGATTGCACATTGCCCATGAATGCTGTAAATAGATGCAGAAGATTTTAGCATGAATGCACAATTTTTTTTTTCAATAAATAATGGTGTGTAATACAAAACCTCCATAAAGGGGTGAACCCTATATAAAAGAAAGACAGCAAACCAGAATATCATTCTATTCACAACCAGGAGCTAGAAGAGGATGAGCAAACAAGACATTCCACAAAGGTTCTACAGCTAGTGGCTTAAATGGCAATAAGCACCAAACCAATCTAAAAGCATTCAGACTATTGCCAAGGACCTAAAATATAAACAAAGTTAACAAGTCATTTTGAGAGACTATGCAGCAGAGTAAACCCACCATAAAATTTCTTGCAAAAGATCTTCTACAAGTAATCCAATCTTAACAGATTGAGAAAGCCCATAAAACCATTCATGGAAATAGTTTCCAAATCAAACTATGAACTGGGCTTTCAATCTTCTTGTCACTTGCAGACAATAAGACTGTCAGCTAGGGAACTGTAACACCAGCAGCCTTCGAAGGTAGATAAATCCAACAGAGAGCACAATTCCTCTTAAAACCTAATTAGCACAATCCCAATCTCATTGTACCATTTTCATGGAACCGAGCCGGATGGCACAAGGGACTGTACTTCAATAGGGCATTAGTGGGATCTGTGTAGGTTTGTATAATCATAGGTCCTAGATCTAGATCATCACCCTACACGATTCTAATTAAGTTGCATTTTGGGATAAAATGAGGCCTATTTACTATCTGTTTTTGGCCTATTTACTAAAGCTCCTACAAGTCTACAACAATAACAATTTAGGATTGTTGAGTAGTGAAAAAAGCAGTTTTGTTTTCTTAAAAAAATATAAAATAGATAACTGAGAAACTGAAGAAAAAAAAAAAAAACAAGACTAGAGGGCAGATCAATTAGTCATTGATCCAGTTGGTTTTGTTTTTGAATTTATTTTTAAGTTTGTCATTTTTTTAGGAATTATTTGTATATTAGGTTGATTAGTCAATTACAAACACATTCCAGTTATATCATCATCGCAAGACCTTAGCCCTAATTATAGTCATCATCAAGACCTTAGTGTTATGGACCTTAATTGAAACCATCATTGTAATCAGTTGATAGTTTCAATGATAGCTTCAATTCACGTGGACCATCAAGATAGCAATAATATAGTTGAGCAATTTTTCACTTCGCAGAACCTTCCACTTTTCCATTAGTGAATAAATTTACTCATCAAAACAATTATTTGAATTGTTTATCAAAATGAGCGTGAGGCTTAGTGGTGGCAATAAGGTTGTTCCTTTGTGATTGAAAGGTGACGAGTTTGAGCTGCAAAAACAGCCTCATTGCAAAGGAAAGGTAAGCTTGCTGACAAAAAATTACCCTTATCCAATCCTCATAAACGGAGAGTCTCATGCATTGGAAACACCTTTTTTAAAATTGTTTATCCAACTAAAAATGAGCCTTGATAATAACAATAGGGTTGTTCCTTTGTGATGGAAAGGTTACAGGTTTGAGTTGTGGGAATTGCCTCTTTGCATTGCAAGGGTAAAGTTACGAACAAAATGACACACCCCGACCCTGGAAAATGAGGAACCTTGTGATAACATTCCTCACAAATGTGATCGAAAGGTTACAAATTCACGATGTGGAAAGTCTCAAGAAGGGATCCAATGTAAAATTTAGCCACATCATTCTTGTTAATGGATCTGGATTGTCAATGTGACTTTGAAAAGTCAATTGACGTTATGAATGTCGTGCCATCGACCCTAAGTTAGGATAAGGTGTAGTTAAGGATGATGATTGATGATTTATCACTCTATGTAAATCATAAATCAAACTCTGATACCCTCAACCCTCTAATCTCAAAAGACGGTTGAAAGTTGAAACCCATAACTACTTGGAGTCTTGGACCAATTAGCAGCCTAAATTGCAAGTTTTGTCCAACACTCGCAAACTGGCATTCAAATATGCAATTCTGATTTTAGGAAAAGTTTATGAAAATTAATCCATACTCTCCAACCTATCTTCAGTCGAATTTCTATCAAGGCCCAAAATAGATTGAGAATCTTAGTAAAATATGAAGTATAAAGCATTATTATAAAATGTTGTCCAGAACTTTCATACAAATTGTGGAATGCAAATGAAGTAAAACATATCTGTAGGTCACAGTCAAGTAAAACAAAGCATTGTCAACATTCATAAATAGTAACTGATTCCAAAAACCTTACTAGTAACCATCTCGAAGACCACCAAATTTCTCTTGGCCAGCAGTATCCCAGCAATAAAATCGGATTTTCCCACAGTTTGTGAAGAAATCCAACGGATGAACTTCCACACCAATGGTAGCTATTGAAACAAAAGAATTGACATATCAAATTAATATCCATTCATGCCTGGTAGAATAAATCTACATATACAAGTGATCCAACAATGAAACCCCAAGAAAGATTTGGCTTCTATTACACACTCACGTTCATACTTCTTTTCAAATTCCCCCGTGAGATGCCTCTTCACAAAAGTTGTTTTCCCTGCATCATTCAAAAACATTCAGCATCCAAAGCTGTACGCATCAAAGAATTCATTTATTGAAAAACTAAATCGTATGCTGATCAGTGATGTTCACTAGAATAGTTAAAAGCTTTGATTGAAAAAATATGAACGAGAGCAGTTCCATTTCTCAGAAATTATCGGTTCTGTTAATGGCAAATGGTCTGGCTAACTTTTTCTAGGAAAAACTTTATTAATTGCCTCATCTCAGTTAACAATTCTAAATTGCTTTCCAAACACTTGTCAACACAGGCCCTAAGAATCTTCTGTCCTAGTCTAGTGGCAACACTTGTCAACGATGTCTTGGTCTAGTGGCAACACAGGCCCTAAGAATCTTCTGTCCTGGGAATCCTGCCGTATTGCAGGGATTTTTCCAACTTCAAGTTGGTAATTCGTAATTAGATGGTTTATTTGGTTGTATTATAGTGAATTATTTACAAACGCTTGTCAAAAGAAATAACGATTTCATGCCAAGAGATTCTTGATAAAACGTATGCGAAATAGTCGGTAGAGGAAGTAGATAAAAAAGGAAAAAGAAAAAAATATTAAATTACCAGTTCCACCATCGCCGACAATGACGAGCTTGAAGTTAGGGTAATCAACAACCTGCTGGTTCGGCAAAGCCTGCAAAAGCGCGCACACACGAAAATAAAACATCAAACTCAGCCCCACAAATGTCACCGAGCCCTAGAGCTCCATTCTTAACATGCAAAAACTCTTCAAATGAACAAAAATACTAAAAGAGGATAAAATTTTCCCCTAGACAACGAACGTAACAGGTCGCGATCCATATAGAGCACATATAGAGCAGGAACTGAGTTACGAAAGCCCTAGAACCGAACTGAAAGGGGGCACGAAATCGGCCAGATCGGAGCATGAAAACTGCGAGCAGAAAGAATAACCAGAGAGATTGGGGGAGAAGTCGTACCATTTGATTCGATTTTCCCGATTCTGAAACTGCAACTTGAAAGCGGCTTCCAGAAATGAGAATGAAAACAGATACAGCACAAAGGAGGCGGCGAGGTGAAGAATATTACATATTATAGACACGTATATATAGTGTGGAGAGAGAGAGAGAGAGAGAGAGAGAGAGGGGGGGGGGGGGGGGTGGGGGGGGGGGGGGTGGGGGGGGGAGCGGGGACGGCTTTAAATTGACGCGACTCCACTTTCTCTATTCCTAATTGCACTTCCACCCTCGCACTAAGCGAAAATTTCACCTAAAACACCCCTGTCGCGTTAAGAAAAAGCAAATATTATAATTAATCTAATGTCTCTCGTTTATATAGTTTTTTTTTTTAATATGATATGGTATAGATAACGATTCTATTTATTATTGATCATGATAAAAATTTAAAATAATAATTTTTAATAATTAAGATAATGAATATTGACATTTTAACCTTCGCATACCAAACACCATTTTTTTGAATTATTGAGAGCCCCAAACATATTAAGCCATATACTTATTTTTGTTAAACTTTAAAATAATTATTAGCATTACCTTATTTCAAAAATTATAATTACTTTTAGATCAAATATATATTTTTATTCTTATACTTTCACGTTTTATTACTTGAACTTTTCGTTGTTTCAATTACACCTCTAAATTTGTATTTTTGAATTAATTTAATCTTATATTTTAATTTTTTTTTTGTGATAACTTAAACTTTTTATTGTTTCGATTATATTCTTAGACCTAAATTTTCGAATCAATTTAAATCTTTTAGTTTGATATGAATAGAGTGTGACGTGTATTTTATCATCTTACTTTATTTATTTTTTTTACATATGAAAGTACAAGAATTAAATTAATTAAAAAATATAAATGTATTAGCATAATTAAAACATGAAAAGTTTGTGTTGTCACACAAAAAAAAATCAGAATATAGTGATTAAATTGACTTAAAAATTAAATTTAATTATATAATCAAAATAATAAAAAAATTAATAATTATATAAAAATATATAAAAATACAAGAACAAAAATATAGATTTAACCATTATTTTTATATAACTAATTATTTTGAAACTTAATTAGCCCCGTTTCAATAGTTAATTGTTGAACTTTTCCTTTTTGGGGATTTAACACCTTTTTGGTTATGATATAGAGAAAATAAAAGAATAGAATATTGGTGTAAAAACTGATCAAAATTAAGTTATCTTCAATTAATCAATTTAATGCTTGGACTTTGAGACACGTAGTGTTATTCAAGTGGAACCACTCACTTAGGTACTAATTTACAAATTTATATATTAGATGTAGGATAAACTTCTCCCAAATTACATTTGAGGTTTTATAAAAAAATACATCCACCACCCTTGTGCCATAAAAAAATGATGGCAACTTTTCTTAAATTTCATTACCCCGTATAGTTTCCTCATATCATTTGAAAATGGGCTATTAGTATGAAAATTTTAAATATTTTTTATAATTTTATCTAAAAATTTTAATTTTAGCAATAAATTCTGATTTGATTAATTGATTACAATTTTATTCACAATCTCGAATCTAATTCGTTGGCGTCCAAAACCCTATGGCATGGCATAACACCTCGTATTTTAAAATAATTTAAGTGGGTCTCACATGCAAATATGTAAAAAAAAGTTATTAACATGAAAAATTCAAACATTTTTTGTGTTTTTGTGATTTTATCCAAAAGTTTCAATTTTGGTAATAAAGTCTGACTGCACTCTCACCCTGCAATTAAAACACAATAAAAACAAATCATAATAAAATTTTTATATTTTTTTTATTTTAGTGAGAGGTTTATACTCGCCAGTGTACGAGTGCAGTTGTAGTCCAAATTTAAATTTATATTTTCTGGATGAATCCAGGTCGTCCACTGAGAGATTTATTTATGGCAAAAGAAAAAGAATGTCACACACACGCACACGCATTTGGACAAATTGACAACAAGATTTTTTATGGTTTTGTTTTTAGACAACAGATACTAGAAAATAAAGTAAGGCAAAAATTGAAATAAACATTAAACGTAAAAATATGAATTTGGATAGTGCTTGAGTTAAGACAATTTCAGTACCAACCCGTTGATTTCCAAATTTTAGCATATAAGATTAGCAACATTAATTTAATTTCAGATATGAGGGTTTGTTATTAAATGCAATTAGAGATGATGATAGTTCTAGGTTAAGCAATCCCCATACATGATATGCGGGATTCTAATTTAAGCAACTACCATAAATCCAATTACAATTAATATACAAAACAACTAAATTAATCATCTGGGTTTGGGTATGATAGCGTTTCCAGTTCTAGTAACTCTCATACATGGCATGAAAGCTCTAAGTTAGGCTTACGCTCCAATCCAAACCTAGTGATTTTTTAATAATTAATACACAGTCATACTGAAATTTAAATTAATGTTACTTATTTAAAGCGCAGTTTTCTTTGGGAATCATTGGCATTGGACACTGTCCTTGCCTTAACCCAAGATTTTAACTACTCATTTTTATTTGAAAGTTAATTGACAGAAATTTAAATAACGTAATTTAAATAACAGAATTTAAATGACAAGAAATTTAAAAGCATAAACTAACCGGCCATTTAGGCGGTGGATAATTAAATGACAAGAATTAAAATTGCAGAAATTTAAAAGCATAAACTAACCGGCCATTTAGGCGGTGAATAATTAAATGACAAGAATTAAAATTACAGAAATTTAAAGGCACAAATTAACCGGCCATTTAGGCGGTGAATAATAAAGTAATAATAAATGACATAAGAATTTAAAAGAAGAAAGAAAAAAAAGTAAGATTATAAGAGAAAGTACTAAAGAACATGAGAAAGAACAAGAACAATTCTCAAAGAGAGAATTATAAGGAAACAACTAAACTTTTATTCAAGAATAATAATCACCCTTACAAATGCAATCAAGTGAGCTATTTATAGACCACAAGATGCAATACATACCACATAATTTCAATTATTCAATTAGACATAATTATATCTAATGGGCACTCACACACTTAAAGTTAAATGGATTTTAGCTATAATATCCACCTAATAGTTAAATGGATTTTAGCTAAAAAACACATCTAATAAAGCTCTCACATAAAAAATAAAAATAGATTTCTATAAATTGGTTTTTAATCTTCATTAGGATTAAAAATAATCCTTGGGCCTTCTCCAAATAATATTTTCCATGGGTTGCTCAAATTAGGCCTTAATTCTTCATGGGCTTGAATTCTTCATGGACTTTAATTTTTCATGGGTTTGATTTCTTCATGGACTTGATTTCTCCATGGCTTTGATTTCTTCATGGACTTGAATTCTTCATGGACTTTAAGTCTTCATGGGCTTGAATTCTTCATGCCTAAAAAAAATAAAAATAATTTAATGTTATTAATAAATTATATATTATATATATGTATTACACATGGCACATATATATTAGATTATATTATATATATATTACATGCATGCATATAATGATATATATGTATTATATATAATTTTATATATTATTATTATTTACTTTAGAACTTCATTTCATTCATCTTTCAATTTAAATTTACATATAACCATAAAATATATATTAATATCTAATTTAAACCATATTTAAGATCGAAAGAAGGGTATAATTATAACAAAATTTTTACAAAATTAACCACTAATCATACCCCCCAACTTAAACATTGCTAGTCCCTTAGCAAGCAGATTATACACCTGCCAAACTTTATTCACAATAACTGTATGAATGTAAAAATTTCAAATTCGAAACCGAAATGCATAAAATTAAATAAATAATTTAGCATTCTAAATCAGATTTTTGGTTAAAGGTCATACAATCTCAGGAATGGAAATTAGGATAACCAACACACAGACTTACTCCCTCGAAGTTTTGACTTCAAATCTTACTATGGATTTTCTCTCCAATAAAAAGGATTCCTCAGGTGTACACACAAGGGGGTGCACCGTTATAAGAGTAAATGCAGAAAAAGTTCAAAACTCGGTGCCATCCCAAATACAAGGAACGTATTTTCATGAAAGAACAAAGAAATTGACATAGCTTCATGATTGGAATAATGCTCTAGATGAGTAACTTCTGAATTTAAACATGATTCCCTACTCCAAACTTGAATTCTGAGATCACATGATTTATAGCATCAAAAGGGACCGGACTGGGTTGTAATGGGGCTATAAGGTTAATACGGATTGTCAAAGAAAAGGTAGAGTGTGCAAAGGGTGTGTCGGGATTTTTTTTTTTTTTTTTTTTTTTTTTTTTAGCATTCATTTTGAAACAGTTATGCTGAATAGCTAAGAGAATTTGCCCCCTTTTTTTTCACTTTTTTTTTTCTTCTTTTTTTTTTCTTTTTTTTTCTTTTTAAATATGAAAATAGATAAACAGACTAATTCCCAAAATCACACCAGGTTGGATAAAATTCATATGGTTATGGGTTAAACGAGGGTAACGAAAGAAGTTGTACTACAAATGGCTCAAATAGGCTAACAAGAGGTTGATTTAAAGAAAAAAAATAGGCTCAAAATGAAAGAAATTGATCCCCCTATCATGCTTCTCAGTCATCTAATTCATAGTTTGAAACCAGTCAAATTCATCCGCTATCATACTAGACATTCAAAGCGAATTGATATTTTGAAGCCATTGAAAAGATAAGATAAACAAGAGAGCATATTTAGAGTAAGTGTTATTTCACTCAGAATTAACGGTTATTAGGCTCAAACACTTGCTTGGGTAATAGTCTCCACTTCTGTTGAGGGATCATTCAATGTACTAATCAGCTAATTACTGTTACCTTTGACTTTATGACCGATAACCAATTTCTAAATTTTGAATCCCTGATAAATGTAAATTACTTATTCTCATGCATAAACGTTTTCAAATGAGAAATCAATGCATTCATGTTTCGTATTGCAAACTTAACAAGCTATCAGTGCATAACTTTAAAGCTTTAGGAATAGCATTATTTAAAACACATAATAATTTTTTTTTTTTATAAGAGCAGATAAAGATAATCAATTCACACAAGACTACAAACTAGCAATAGCAAACTCACAGTTAAATATGAACCAAATAATTCATAACTAAACCTTACACCCTCAAACTTGAATTGCAGTAATAAATTAGGGTTGTTAAGAATACCTGTAACTCCACAAGTCCATAGATTTGCTGTGAACTGCTAAAACTTAAACAACAAATGAGCACACCATATATATATATATATTTATATTTTCACACCAAAATAAAAATTTTATGCAAGTCATAAGATAAGCAAAATGCGTCTCAAGAGTACAAAAAGTACTCCTTACTCAGCCACCTTATCAAAGACTTTGCTAACAACATTCCACAGTTTTGTTTTGTTTTGTTTTTTTTTTTTTTTTTTTTAAAGAACACAATCAAGAAAAATTCTGCGAGTTGTACAATAACTAGATGCGTCTCAAGAGTACAAAAAGTACTCCTTACTCAGCCATCTTAATAAAGAGCATTTCTCACAGTGATAAATCTAAATTAATCGGACCTCTTTGGCGCTTGTTACTAATTGCCTTAGACCAATCTATCCGAGGCTCATGAGGATCGTACTGTGGAACATAAGCATGTAATTTCTCTAGCAGCTTATCAATGGTGGATGCAGAAATGAGAATCTTTCTTGCTGAACGAGAAATGAACTGTTGGTCCACAGCCTGATCAAGAAAAGAGAGTAACCCATCGAAAAAATGGTTAACATTTAAAAGTCCAATGGGTTTGGTATGGAGATTACTCTTGGCCCAGGAGATTATACAAAAGATTTCTTCAAGTGTTCCAAAACCTCCTGGTAAAGCAATGAAGGCATCTGACTGATAAATCTTACAAGCCATGCGCTCAGACATAGAAGTCGTTTCTATAAGTTGACCGCGTGTAATCCCGGAAATATGTGGTTCAGCTAAAGGGATTGGCATTACACCTACCACAGATGAATTTCCAAGATGTACAGCTTGTGAAACATAACCATTCAATCCACGACTTCCCCCTCCATATACCAAATTAATTTTTTTCTCTCCTAATTGTTTACCAAGTTCGCTCGCTGCAAGTGCGTAACAAATATCGCTCCCAAGTTGAGAGCCACAAAGTACACATATGGTATTGATTCGACGAACTAACTGGCCTTCCATGTTTGTTCCTTTTGTATGTCCTGAAAAGAAGTTTGGCGATCAAAAGTAGCTATACAACAATTCAACAAGAAATAAATACAAACAAAAATCATGCGTATGTATAAGTAGTTGTGATTGTGGCTCACATCTTTCTCTGGTTTTACGTCCAGAAACGGCTTAAACACTTTCTATGAAGTGGGGATAAGCTTTCCATCCAATTTTCTTATAGATTGGCAAACAGGGTCGTTTTTAGTCAGATTCCCAAGACTATAGCGTTGGTGGTCACTTCTGAACTGGGTCCATAAAGCAAGAAGTTCTCTTTGCACTATTCCACATGGATGCGTCTCAAGAGTCAATCGGATATCATCCAGAGACTCCTTACTCAGTCCATCCTTTATGAAACTAATTTTATCTTCTCGATTTATGGACGTAAACCCCACAGATTTGCATCGTGTGTTACAGGTCCATCGAGCACATTTGTAACAACCATTCACTCTTTTCGCTCTTCTTTTCTTCGCAAAACTACTCTTCCCTAAGCCTGGAAAATGCTTAAAACTAGGTGAAGTTTCACCAGCTAATCGAACTTTTGCTTCGATCAGCCAACGAATATCTTCAGGGATGTTATTAAGCATCAACAACCTAAGTCTTTCACACCTAGCAACATAAATTTTTTTCAAATCATTCTGCGGGAGAGATGGATAGTACTTGTGAATTTTTGAGAGATAAAGATCCATTTTTTTTTTTTAAAAAAAAATTATACTAAGAAGAAAGTAAAGAACTATAAACTTTACAAAAGGGATGAGAGTACCTGATCGGAGAATAACACAAAGGAGAGAAGATTGAGCTCAAGAGGGGTGACTTGCCTCATACAGATATGGAGTCTCTTATAGAGCAATGGGCATCACTATTCTACACTCGACTCGAGGCATGCCATAATTGCACCGTCAGACTTGACGTCGTTTAGCGTCTCATTTTTCAACATTTGGCAGTGTGCCTTTTTTTTTTTCAACGCTCGGCGCCTCTGTTTTCAACATTTGGCAGTGTCCCTTTTTTTTTTTTTCAACGCTCGGCGCCTCTGTTTTCAACATTTGGCAGTGTGCCTTTTTTCTTTATAGGGCAGTGTGATTGCACTGCCCAAGAAAAGATGGCTACCACCAGCGTCAATT
The DNA here is from genome assembly GCF_014633365.1 of Diospyros lotus. Lineage (NCBI taxonomy): Eukaryota > Viridiplantae > Streptophyta > Magnoliopsida > Ericales > Ebenaceae > Diospyros > Diospyros lotus. The sequence goes on from NC_068344.1 coordinate 34,314,179, forward strand.
CTGTCTCTCTCAATTCAATTTTTTTTTTAATTAATTTTGTTTTAATTTTTTTTTTTTTTAGGTAAAATTTTGTAGACACCTTACCCCCAACTTAAATTGCGTATTGTCCTCAATTGGCAATAAAATGATAGAAGATAGGCATACCTGGCGGTCTTCAATACATAAACTCGTATGGAGAAATTTTATTTAGACTGCACATAGAGAAACACTAGTTAAGTAATGAAGAAAAGGAACAACTTATATGTATATATATATATATATAAAATTATTTTATTATATTTTTATTTATTTATTTTTTTTAGAATTTTTTTTTTCTTTTCTTCCAATTAAGGATCAAATGAGTGGTTGCCCACCTAATCGTATAATATCTCCCATTCACTACACCACTTTTAAAGTTATTTTCAAAATTATATAAATTGATTTTTCTCATGAATGCACATATATATTTTGAAAATATATCGTCCGGAGGTGTTGGTTTTATTATATCCGCGTATGGCACATTAATTTGCACAAACATCTCACACGTGTTTGGTTTAATTTGATCCTCAATAATATCGACTAACCTAAAAGATAGAAATTGAGGGGTAAATGTGGATAAACTTATGATTTTTTCACATTTTGGCTCTCGAATTTTATCCTCTTCTTTCTCCTAGGTTTCTTCTTTTCTTACATCATTTTGGTCTTTTTCTTCCTCCAAGGCTTCATTGACATCTACCTCACTGTGATCAACCACTCTCTCTTCTTGCACCAAAGGGTGTACTGTCCTAGGGGCATCAAGTTTCTCAATTATTTCTCCATTCCTTAAGACAGTCACTCCTATGTCCTGCTCCTGACTTTCACTTTTGATGATGGATTTTATTAATGGGATTTGGAGTGAGTTGGGATGGACAGGCTCTGACATGCTCAAAGTCTGTGTTAGCTGTGTCAATTGGTTCCTAATGTCCTCTGTAACTCTAATGGTATGTTCTTGACATTTGGACATTTGTGTAAAAATTTCCATTTGGCCTTGCATAAATAGATTGAAGGTATCTTCTAATGAACTCCCATGAGGGGGTTGATATGCATCGAATGTAGACCCTTCATTAGTTTGAAATGATTGAGGCTGGGAAAGGAAGTGCTCATGTGGTTGGGCTACAAAATCATTTTCCCATGAGAAATTTGGATGAAAGTGTGAATTAAGGTGATATGCATCAAAGTCCGAATGGTAGTTTTCCTCATGGTTCTGGTAATACATTCTCTCATAGTTGTGTGTGTGTGTGTAACTGGATTGACCATACAATACCTCCTTAAAAGCAGGTATTATAGGGCAGTCATCCGTTAAATGAGCTGAAGTCTCACACACAGCACACCAAACCTCAATTTCATGGTAAGTGGGTAACAAATGGGTAGTTTCTGATTGCAAATCAAAAGTGGTTTGCCTAAGAGGGTATAGATAATCCTTAAGAGGTCTAGACAAATCAGATTCAAAATGATAATTTTCATCATGATAAGTATCTTGTGCAGACAGATTGTAGTAATTTTGAGACATGAGTGTAAAGTTGACAATTCAATTGCAGGTAAAGACTCAGAATGATATGAAAATACTGTTTCAAAATTCTACCTGATCTCAGTCTCATATACAATGCACAAACAAAAATAAAGTAAAAGAGAAATAGAGTTACCGATTTTATCAAGAGATGCTTATTCTTTTTTCTTTTTTTTTTATTTTTTTCTTTTTATTTTTGCCTTAATCTCCCCGGCAACGGCGCCAAAATTTGACTGCACTCTCACCCTGCAATTAAAACACAATAAAAACAAATCATAATAAAACTTTTATATTTTTTTTATTTTAGTGAGAGGTTTATACTCGCCAGTGTACGAGTGCAGTTGTAGTCCAAATTTAAATTTATATTTTCTGGATGAATCCAGGTCGTCCACTGAGAGATTTATTTATGGCAAAAGAAAAAGAATGTCACACACACGCACACGCATTTGGACAAATTGACAACAAGATTTTTTATGGTTTTGTTTTTAGACAACAGATACTAGAAAATAAAGTAAGGCAAAAATTGAAATAAATATTAAACGTAAAAATATGAATTTGGATAGTGCTTGAGTTAAGACAATTTCAGTACCAACCCGTTGATTCCCAAATTTTAGCATATAAGATTAGCAACATTAATTTAATTTCAGATATGAGGGTTTGTTATTAAATGCAATTAGAGATGATGATAGTTATAGGTTAAGCAATCCCCATACATGATATGCGGGATTCTAATTTAAGCAACTACCATAAATCCAATTACAATTAATATACAAAACAACTAAATTAATCATCTGGGTTTGGGTATGATAGCGTTTCCAGTTCTAGTAACTCTCATACATGGCATGAAAGCTCTAAGTTAGGCTTACGCTCCAATCCAAACCTAGTGATTTTTTAATAATTAATACACAGTCATACTGAAATTTAAATTAATGTTACTTATTTAAAGCGCAGCTTTCTTTGGGAATCATTGGCATTGGACACTGTCCTTGCCTTAACCCAAGATTTTAACTACTCATTTTTATTTGAAAGTTAATTGACAGAAATTTAAATAACGTAATTTAAATAACAGAATTTAAATGACAAGAAATTTAAAAGCATAAACTAACCGGCCATTTAGGCGGTGGATAATTAAATGACAAGAATTAAAATTACAGAAATTTAAAAGCATAAACTAACCGGCCATTTAGGCGGTGAATAATTAAATGACAAGAATTAAAATTACAGAAATTTAAAGGCACAAATTAACCGGCCATTTAGGCGGTGAATAATAAAGTAATAATAAATGACATAAGAATTTAAAAGAAGAAAGAAAAAAAAGTAAGATTATAAGAGAAAGTACTAAAGAACATGAGAAAGAACAAGAACAATTCTCAAAGAGAGAATTATAAGGAAACAACTAAACTTTTATTCAAGAATAATAATCACCCTTACAAATGCAATCAAGTGAGCTATTTATAGGCCACAAGATGCAATACAAACCACACAATTTCAATTATTCAATTAGACATAATTATATCTAATGGGCACTCACACACTTAAAGTTAAATGGATTTTAGCTATAATACACACCTAATATTAAATGGATTTTAGCTAAAATACATACCTAATAAAGCACTCATAAAGTTAAATGGATTTTAGCTATAATATCCACCTAATAGTTAAATGGATTTTAGCTAAAAAACACACCTAATAAAGCTCTCACATAAAAAATAAAAATAGATTTCTATAAATTGGTTTTTAATCTTCATTAGGATTAAAAATAATCCTTGGGCCTTCTCCAAATAATATTTTCCATGGGTTGCTCAAATTGGGCCTTAATTCTTCATGGGCTTGAATTCTTCATGGACTTTAATTTTTCATGGGTTTGATTTCTTCATGGACTTGATTTCTCCATGGCTTTGATTTCTTCATGGACTTGAATTCTTCATGGACTTTAAGTCTTCATGGGCTTGAATTCTTCATGCCTAAAAAAAATAAAAATAATTTAATGTTATTAATAAATTATATATTATATATATGTATTACACATGGCACATATATATATTAGATTATATTATATATATATTACATGCATACATATAATGATATATATGTATTATATATAATTTTATATATTATTATTATTTACTTTAGAACTTCATTTCATTCATCTTTCAATTTAAATTTACATATAACCATAAAATATATATTAATATCTAATTTAAACCATATTTAAGATCGAAAGAAGGGTATAATTATAACAAAATTTTTACAAAATTAACCACTAATCAAAGTCCCGATTTGATTGATTGGTTACAATTTTATTCATGACCTCGATTCAATTTGTCGGTGTCCAAGACCGCTAACAAGACATACCACTTGACATTTTAAAATATTTTGAGTGGATCTTACATGCACATGTGTAAAAAAATAGAAACATTTTAACATATATATATGTTATATATATATATATATATGCACAGAGAGAATGAAACAGACGGTGACAGTGACGAAAGAATATGGCAACGGCGATGACTGATTAGTGGTTAATTTTGTAAAAATTTTGTTATAATTATACCCTTCTTTTGATCTTAAAAATGGTTTAAATTAGATATTAATATATATTTTATGGTTATATGCAAGTTTAAATTGAAAAATGAATGAAATGAAATTTTAAAGTAAAATTTAATAATAATAATAATAATATATAAAATTATATATAATACATATACATCATTATATGCATGCATGCAATATATATATATATATATAATATAATCTAATATATATATGTGTGCCATGTGTAATACATATATATAATATATAATTTATTAATAACATTAAATTATTTTTTTTAGGCATGAAGAATTCAAGCCCATGAAGATTTAAAGTCCATGAAGAATTCAAATCTATGAAAAAATCAAACCCATGAAGAAATCAAGCCCATGAAGATTTAAAGTCCATGAAGAATTCAAATCCATGAAGAAATCAAACTCATGAAGAAATCAAGCCCATGAAAAATTAAAGTCCATGAAGAATTAAGGCCCAATTTGAGCAACCCATGGAAGATATTATTTGGAGAAGGCCCAAGGATTATTTTTAATCCTAATGAAGATTAAAAACCAATTTATAGAAATCTATTTTTATTTTTTTATGTGAGAGCTTTATTAGGTGTGTTTTTTTAGCTAAAATCCATTTAACTATTAGGTGGATATTATAGCTAAAATCCATTTAACTTTATGAGTGCTTTATTAGGTATGTATTTTAGCTAAAATCCATTTAATATTAGGTGTGTATTATAGCTAAAATCCATTTAACTTTAAGTGTGTAAGTGCCCATTAGATATAATTATGTCTAATTGAATAATTGAAATTGTGTGGTTTGTATTGCATCTTGTGGCCTATAAATAGATCACTTGATTGCATTTGTAAGTGTGATTATTATTCTTGAATAAAAGTTTAGTTATTTCCTTAGAATTCTCTCTCATTTTTTTTAGTATTTTCTCTTGCGATCTTACTTCCTTCCTTTCTTCTTTTAAATTCTTATGTCATTTATTATTACTTTATTATTCACCGCCTAAATGGACGGTTAGTTTTTGCCTTTAAATTCCTGTAATTTTAATTCTGTTATTTAAATTGTTCACCGCCTAAATGGCCGGTTAGTTTATGTCTTTAAATTCTTGCAATTTTAATTCTTGTATTTTAATTATCTACCGCCTAAATGGCCGGTTAGTTTCTTCTATTTTAATTCCTGTCATTTAAATTCTGTTATTTAAATTATGTCATTTAAATTCCTGTCAATTAATTTAATGGAGATGAGTAGCTAAATCTAATCTTGGGTTAAGGCAAGGACAGTGTCTAACGCCAATGATTCCCAAAGAAAGCTACGCTTTAAATGAGTAACATTGGTTTAAACTTCAATATGAGTGTGTTTTGATTATTGAAAAATCACTAGGTTTGGATTGGAGCGTAAGCCTAACTTAGAGCTTTCATGTCACGCATGAGAGTTACTAGAACTGGAAACGCTATCATACCCAAACCCGGATGATTAATTTAGTTGTTTTGTGTATTAATTGTAATTGAATTTATGGTAGTTTCTTAAATTAGAATCCCGCATATCATGTATGGGGATTGCTTAAACTAGAGCTATCATTATCTTTAATTGCATTTAATAACAAATCCTCATATCTGAAATTAAATTAATGTTGCTAATCTTTTATGCTAATATTTGGGAATCAACGGGTTGGCACTGAAATTGTCTTAACTCAAGTACTTTCCAATTTCATATTCTCACGTTTAGTATTTATTTCAACTTCTGTCTTGCTTTATTTTCTAGTATTTGTTATCTAAAAAGAATCATAAAAAATCATGTTATCAATCCATCTAAATGCGTGTGCGTGTGTGTGACATTCTTTTTTTTCTTTTGCCATAAATAAATCTCTCAGTGGACGACCTGGACTTATCCAGAAAGTATAAATTTAAATTTGAACTACAACTGCACTCGTACACTGACGAGTATAAACCTCTCGCCTAAATAAATAAAAAATATAAAATTTTTATTGTGTTTTGTTTTGTGTTTTAATTGCAGGGTGAGAGTGCAGTCAATGACCGATCTAGAAACTGGAGGTGACGATCAATCTGGGTTTGCTCCTACTCACGGCAACGATGCTTGATCTTGAAACTGAACCGACCACTAATCTGGGCTTCTTTTTACTTAGGGCCATCTCAAAAAATGTGATCGATGGCCGTTTGCTCTTGCTGGCCGATGACGTCATTTGTTGGTTGCCTCACCTTCGCCGTTGGTTGCTTAAGTCGACTCCATCGACGTCAACGATTAGCCATCAAGATTCCAGATTAGGTCTCCTCCAGCTTCTAGATTGATCGTCGCCTCCAACCCAGCATCGTCGCCTACTGCCATCTTCCGTCGTCGCTATCCCTGTCCTTCGCCTGCCTTTCTTTGTAAATATAGCTATAACACACACATACATATATATATATAACATATACATAACATTATTTTATTTTTTTTACACATGTGCATGTGGGGCCAACTCAAAATGTTTTAAATGTCATGTGGCATGCCACGTCATTAGGTCTTGGACGCCAACGAATCGGATTCAAGTCGTGTATAAAATTGCAATCAATTAATTAAATTAGGATCTTGTTGCCAAAATTAAAATTTTTGAATAAAATCATAAAAATGCAAAAAAAATAAATTTTTCATATTAATATTATTTTTTTACACATATGCATGTGGTACTTACTCAAAATATTTTAAAATACCAAGTGGCATGCCATGTTAATGGGTCTTAGACGTCGACGAATCAGATTCGAGTCATGAATAAAATTGTACTCAATTGATTAAATCGAGACCCTATTGTTAAAATTAAAATTTTTGAATAAAATCACAAAAATGTAAAAATGTTTAACTTTCTCATGCTAATAGGTCTTTGAAAATTGCTATTAAATTTTTATAAATGCTCAAAATGCCATCGTACTTATATTTTCTTTCGTCTTTTCCTTGTTCTCCCCCTTATTCCTCCTTGTTCTTTTTTTTTATTTCTTATTTATATCTTACTTGCAAAGTTCTTAGTAAAGTTATCAACAACAATTATTCTATCTCCCTCTCTCTCTTGAAGGCGCAACAATGATCATTAAACAATTTCTTGACAGTGAAATTATAGAGACTTACCACCAAGGGTGGAGCCAGGAATTTTTAACAACACAGACAAAAATTAAATAATACAAGAAAATTTAAAATAATATAATATTAAAAAATATATTGATAAACTATTACAATTGTTCTCTATGTGTTTTCATATTTTGATAACGCTGCATAATAACATCATTATCAATTTCATTAAATACACATTTTTCAATATACACAATCAAACTATCATTCAACCACTGATCTCCAATTCGATTGCACAGCTGAATCTTGACAAGCTTCATAACAGAAAATACTATTTCTATTGTAGCAGTAACAACAAGAAGAATTAATGCTAGTGTCAAGAGTTTGTAAATTAATGGATATACATCATTTTTCTTTGTCATTATCAACTTCTGCGCAAGATTACTAAGGCCCTGTAGTCCTTCAAAATTAGTGTTAGTATGCACATCAATAATATATGTTTCAAATATATCATCAAGCGCCAAAAGATCTATTGGTGAAAAATCTTCAGGATAATACTCACAAAGTTGAATTAACTTATTCTTATCAAAAGTAGATAATGAATCATTTAGACACAAGCATGCTACATAAAGGCACAATTCACTATTTACCTAAGAAAAACAATAATTCAACTCCTGAAGTTACATATCAATGATTGCATAAAAGAAATCCACTCGTAAGTGATGCAAATTTGTCATTTCTGGGGTGTTACGTCATGAACGACCTGGAGGTTTATAAATATCATCCATGTTAGGAACATTAATACTATGCTTTCGACAAAAATAATAAATTGTTTCCAAAAAAGAATCTCATTCATTATCCCTCATTGCTTGAAATTGTTATTTACAAATTTTCACTAATCTTATGGCATTAATAATATCTTGATCTTTCTTTTGTAGTGTCTTTGACAATTCATTTGATATTCCTAAAATCTTTTTCATGAGATGTAGTGTAACATCCCGTTCGAGCGATAGAAAGGTCCGGAACAACTTATCCTGATGGGCCTACACGAACTTCCCAGGGGGGTCACCCATCCCTGGATTACCCCAGGTCAAGCACGCTTAACTTGGGAGTTCTTTGCCAACATTCAGCCCAAAAGGTATCCAGCTGGTGTTGTTTCCTTTCTTACACTATCCTCGATATAATCTAACTTCTCTGGGCTCTCGGGGTATTACATTCTCCCCCCCTTAAGCACATGACGTCCTCGTCATGCGACCTTACAACTGGTCCCAGACCTTCTCCCCTTGGGGGCTGCCATCCTAGAAGCCTGCCAGAAGCCGCTCCTTGTACAGGCCCTCAAGCCCCGGCGCCACTCCCCGCCCTCATCGGACCGCTTTCGCCAAGGGTCGGCTCTGATACCACCTGTAACATCCCGTTCAAGCGATAGAAAGGTCCGGAACAACTTATCCTGATGGGCCTACACGAACTTTCCAGGGGGGTCACCCATCCCTGGATTACCCCAGGTCAAGCACGCTTAACTTGGGAGTTCTTTGCCAACATTCAGCCCAAAAGGTATCCAGCTGGTGTTGTTTCATTTCTTACACTATCCTCGATATAATCTAACTTCTCTGGGCTCTCGGGGTATTACATGTAGACTAAATGTAAAGTCAAATGTTATTATCAAACTTAACAAATTATGTGCTTCACCTATTTTTCTAGAACTTGGAACATCATTAGCAATCATTTCAAGAACATCAATTGTAGGTGAAAACATATGAATCAAGTTCAATAAAGAACCATAGTAAGAGCCCTAACGTGTATCACCGGAATGCATAAGAATAGTTTGTTGATTAAGGCCCCATCAACTTGATATTTCACCATGACTAAGTGCTTCAAGAATTTGGAGTCTTTGTTTTTCTCTAAGAAGATCACACCGTTTAGTTGATCCTTCAACAACATTCACAACCCTATCAACCAAGTCAAAGAATGCTTCAATCTCTACATGCTTGTTTGCTATGGCTATAAGAGTCTGTTAGTTCTATATAATATGGTAAGTATATCCCAAGAGGGGGGTGAATTGGGATTTGGATAAATTTTTGTCAACTTAAAAAACTTTGGCTTGTAGGATACTATGTTTCGAAACTTTGAGGGAGTATGTTTCGAAATTTACCTTTCTGCTAAGTATGTTTCGAAATATAGATAAGTATGTTTCGAAATCACACTTACTGGTAGGTATCTTTCGAAACCTTACTCACTGATTTGTAAATTTTGAAACTCCTTTAGATTTTTAAAAATGATTCTTTTAAAAAACATAAACAAGGATAACAAGTAGGAATGAGAAATTAAGTACGCATAAGATTTATAGTGGTTCGGCAATTTGCCTACTCCACTACCTTCAAGCTTTTACTCACTTGAAGGATTTGCAAACCGCAATCACTTTCACTAGTAATCAATGACATCAAGGGTTTTACTACGGTTCACCCTAAAACCTTACACAATGAGTTTTTATGAGCTCAATTCAAACCTTATAACAAGATAAAATAACACTTATCTTTTACAACCCAACAATTTGAATGTAATTAAAAAAACACCTTACCAAATAGTTATAACAAACCTATTGGTATGAAGTGAGGAAAGGTTGAAGGAATGAGAGCTTTAGTTTTGGCTTACTTCTCCTTTTTGCACCACAATGCACACCAAGGAATGATTGAAAGGATCTTTCTTGAGAGTTCGTTAGAAGAGCTTCGTTCGCTTGTGCTTGTGGCAAAAATTTCTTGTAGATGTGTAAACTTGTGTATGCTTGTGAGAGAGAGTTTTCTTGTCTTCAAAGAGTTGATATATATAACAAAAAGATAGACTTTTGGCTAATTATAACCGTTAGAGACAAGATAAAAGAAGTAGGTTTCGAAACATACTTATTAGGTTTCGAAACAACACATTTTTACACAGAGATTTTGAAACATACATAACATCTTTCAAAACATACAGCCTTTACAGTTAGATATGCACCAAGAGACAAAATGAGTAGAAAACATCTCTTTAAAAACAAAATGATTTGGTTTTATTCTCCACTTAAAGTATATTTGAAATTAAATCATCAGGGTATGGGGGTAATTTTAAAAATAGGCTTTTAAAAATAGCTTTTAAAATAAAGTGCAAAAGCATGACATAATTTTTTAAAACTCTTATGATAGAGTCAGATGTTTCGAAATATGAAAAGGTTTCGAAACATACTTCAGAAATATGTTTCAAAACATGTTGAATAGGGATACATTGCTAACAGAGGTTTCAAAACATACTATATAGGTTTTGAAAGATAAACTTAGTTTTCAAATAGGTTTCGAAATACAACATATAGATTTAGAAAAATTTGAGACCTTATCAATATACATTTCGAAACATGTTTAGAAACATGGCAAACTGATGTTTCGAAACATGAGAACTTTGTTTCGAAACATGATGCATAAAAAAAATTGGATTTATTCAAACATATCAAAGGGCATTTTGAATATGTATAGAAACATAACAGAATAATGTTTTGAAACATAAAACCTTGGTTTCGAAACATCTTGCATGAGATTGGATTTTTTTATCATTTAAGCATTCGCGCCAAAAATATTCATGCATGTTTTCGAAATATGAAAATTTATTTCGAAATATGATTTTCACAAGGATATGTTTGCATCACACACATTTTCTCATATACCAAAAAATATGATACAACAATTCTCCTCATATTTTTTGGAAATGATGAAACCTTTTGAAAAAATAATATACACATAACTCCCCTATAAACTTACATCGGAGATAGAAATACAAACCTTTGAAGTGGCACATTCACTTTTGTATTTGTTTGAAACTACATAACACAAAAGTTTTCTTGATACCAAGAGTTAGTGTTTCAAAATAGGATGCCAATTGTTAACTTGGATATGAAAACGTTTTTGATACAAATTTTTACTAGGCATACAATGCATGCATCATGCATTTTCATACATTTTTATCTTTTTCTATTTTTCTCCCCCTTTTTTATCATAAGCAAAAAATATGGTAGGCAAGTTAAAAACATCTAAATCATGGAAATTCAATACCAAAACATCCAGCAGGTAATACATGCTAAAATATCCAAAACAAAAATACATCAATGTAAAAACATCTAAAACCTAAGGGGACGGGGAATAAGGAGAACTATCTCTCAGATGGCTAACTACTAGCTCTTCTAAATTTCCTATCTGATCTCAAAGACTATCAAGGTACTCTTTGGTTTGGCGATGATTGTCGTTGACCTTGTCGTTTAAGGATTGCAGTTGAGTCCCAAAAGAAGCTTGGATAGCCAAAACGTCATCGAATCTCCTTGTCATGGATGCAAAACGTTCAACTATAGTGGACTGAAGTGATGCTAGCATATTAGGCGTGACTCGAGTCGATGGTCCAGCATCAAAGGCGACTGGTGCGTCTTCATCTTCTTTGTTTTCTGCTTCCTCATCTTCTTCCTCATTTTCTTCCTTATTTTGCGCATCCATCTCAAAACTAAATCTTTGGTGACGATGTATAATTTTGGTGTATCGTTGATTTACATCATCATATCGATATCCTATTTTGGTAAGCGATGTATGGTTAAAAATAATGAGTTTTGATATAGGGAGAATGGATAAGGATTGAATGTTAGGAAATTTGGATTTGATAAATGCTGAAAGCAAGCAACCGTATGGAAGTGATTTCTTACGATGAGCACAGGCATTTACTATTTTGTTGCACATAATGGAGGGAAGATTTATTAGCTTATTATCGATAAACTTTTCCATGAACCACAAGTCTTCAGGATAGAGTTGAGCAAAATTGCCCTTCCTAGGATGCAAACTTAGCAAATGATAAGATGCAAGATACGGAAGTCAACAAATAAAGTGTTAATGTTTTTAAAAGGCTTTGTAAGATTAGGATTTCCTGAGATTTTCTTGCAAATATCTAAGGATTTGAAAGTATAGGGAACATAGATATCACCAGTGGCTGGAATGTCCAAAAAAATAGCAAGGTTTGTAGGGTTAAATTCAATTTCGGTGTCGTGGAGAAAGGTTTTAAAATGATCGGTATAGTCATGCCCATCAAATGAGGTTTGAGCATTTGAGTAGAAAATACGAACATAGTCTTGAACCAGAACTCGTAGTTCAAGAAGTTGTAACCAGTTTCGATTACAAAGAGAAGTGAGATATGAGAAATTAGCTTTTCCTAAGACATCAAGATCAAAGAGGCCACCGAGGTTTACCTCGCGTTTCTTGAATAAGGATTCGAAGATCTGGAAGGATTGAATGGTAGGAAAATCATCGTGATATTCTTGAGGAGGCGAAGACGGCGAAAGTTGAGTGCGTTGACGCTTGCTGGCGAATCTCTTCAACCTTACCATGATTGATTTGATAGAATGAAGAGAAAGATTGAGAGAGATTTCGAGTGGGTGAGAGTAGGAGAGAAGTTTCGGAGGCTAGGGTTTCGAAATAAGGAGGAGATTTCAGAAGAGTTGAAGTTTTGAAACTGCTCAGGTATTTATAATCCCGACATTAGATTTTGAAACATGCTAATCATGTTTTGAAACATACCTCTCTGAAAAATAGGTTTCGAAACATAGATCAAGTATGTTTCGAAATAACACTCTTTGGAAAATAGGTTTCGAAACATGGAACAAGTATGTTTCAAAATACAACTATCTAGAAATTGTGTTTCAAATTAAGATGATATGATGTTTCGAAACACTATATTCTTGATATAGCACATGTTTCGAAACTTCCTTAAGTAAAAACACTCAGATTCAAATTTTGAGAAAAGCAAATCTAGAATTTGATTTCCAACAAATTAAGGCATGATCTAAAGTGTTCAAACTTTTTGTTATCCAATGGTTTGGTAAAGATATCGGTGACTTGATTATTTGTATCTACGAATTCCAATGTGATATCTTCTTTTTGAACATGATCCCTTTATAAATGATGTTTGATTTCAATATGCTTGGTTCTTGCATGGAATACCAGATTTTTGGATAAAGCTATTGTACTTGTGTTATCACACTTGATTGGTATTCTTTCTAAGTGGATGTCATAATCTTCTAGTTGATGCTTAATCCAAAGGACTTGTGTGCAACATAAGCTAGCTGCTACATATTCAGCTTCGGTTGAGAATAGGGCAACGGTATTTTGTTTCTTACTACCCCAAGACACTAAAGAGTTTCTTAGAAAGTGACATATTCCACTTGTACTTTTTCTATCAATCTTACATCTTTCATAATCAGCATCGGTATAAGACTTTAGTTTGAAATCTTTTGATTTTGCATAGAATAGACCTAGGTTTTCAAAGCCTTTGATATATCTTAAAATTCTTTTAGTGGCTTTCAAGTGAGACTCTTCTGGATCGGCTTGGTATCTAGCACATATACCAACACTAAATACAATATCAGGCCTAGAGGCCGTTAACTATAGCAAAGAGCCAATGATTCCTCTATATAGCTTTTAATCCACTGCTTTTCCTTTCTCATCTTTATTAATGACACTAGATGCACTCATAGGAGTTGATATAGGTTTATAATCTTTCATACCAAATTTTGCTAGGATTTCTTTTACATACTTAGCTTGGCTTAAATAAGTTCCTTGAGGTGTTTGCCTAATTTGAAGACCTAGGAAGTATGTTAATTCTCTCATCATGCTCATTTCAAACTCGTTTTGCATTATTAAGGAAAACTCTTCACATAACTTAAGATTTGAGGATCCAAAAATAATATCTACATAAATTTGGGCAAGCAACATATCATTTCTTTTCTTTTTAATGAAAAGTGTTGTGTTAACCTTACATCTTTGAAATCCATTTTCAGTAAGAAACTTACTTAGCCTTTCATACCAAGCTCTGGGAGCTTGTTTTAAACCATATAGGGCTTTAGTAAGCTTATATACACGATTTGGATATTTTGGATCTTCAAAGCCGGGTGGTTATTTTACAAACACTTGCTCCGAAATGAAACCATTTAAGAATGCACTTTTAACATCCATTTGATATAAAGTGAAGTTCTTGTAGCATGAGAAAGATAATAGGATTCTTATAGCTTTAAAACTTGCTACTGGAGCATAGGTTTCATCATAATCTATGCCTTCTTCTTGACTATAACCTTAAGCAACTAATCTAGCTTTATTTCTAATGATGTTGCCACTTTCATCAAGCTTGTTTCTAAAGACCCATTTTGTTCCAATGATAGGATGATTTGAAGGTTCAAGTACAAGACACTGAACTTCATTCTTTTCGAATTGATTTACCTCATCTTGCATAGCTTTAACCCATTCATCATCATTTAAAGCTTCTTGAACATTTTTTGGTTCTATTTGAGAGATTAGAACTAGATCTGTGTTTAATCTAAGGGAAGATCTAGTTGATACTCCTTTACTAGGATCTCCTAGAATTTCATTTTCTTTAACATAGTTTCTTTCTCTTGGAAATGAAACTTCTTTTTGATTTTCAGGATTTTGGACAATAGATTGATCTTTTTTTTCATTGATTTGAATCTAATTTACCTTATTTGAAATGACTTCTAGATCATCATCATTATTGTCTATTCTTGGATTTTCATCAAACATTATATGAATTTATTCTTCTACAACTAGTGTTCTTTTGTTAAAGAATCAATAGGCTTTGCTTTGAGATGAATAACCTATGAATATGCCTTCTTCACTTTTAACATCAAACTTTCCTAGTTGATCTTTTCCGTTGTTTAGAATGAAAGACTTGCACCCAAAAGGATGAAAATATGAAATATTGGGTTTATTGTGCTTGAATAATTCATATGGGGTTCTTTTAATGATAGGCCTTATTGATATTCTATTTAGAACATAGCATACTATATTTACAGCTTCAGCCCAAAAATATTTTGGCAAGTTACCTTCTAGCAACATGGTTCTAGACATTTCTATAAGAGTTTTATTCTTTCTTTCAACGACACTATTTTGTTGAGGGATTCTAGAGACCAAGAAGTTATGATGAATTCCGTTTTCTTCACAAAAGTATTGATTTTCAAATTCTCCACCATGATCACTCCTTATTTGTTTTATTTTTAATTCTTGTTCGTTTTGAAGTCTTTTGCATGATTAGTGGTTAATTTTATAAAAATTTTGTTATAATTATATCCTTCTTTTGATCTTAAAAATAGTTTAAATTAGATATTAATATATATTTTATGGTTATATGCAAGTTTAAATTGAAAAATGAATGAAATGAAATTTTAAAGTAAAATTTAATAATAATAATAATAATATATAAAATTATATATAATACATATACATCATTATATGCATTCATGTAATATAT
The DNA here is from genome assembly GCF_014633365.1 of Diospyros lotus. NCBI lineage: Eukaryota > Viridiplantae > Streptophyta > Magnoliopsida > Ericales > Ebenaceae > Diospyros > Diospyros lotus. The sequence goes on from NC_068344.1 coordinate 34,329,624, forward strand.
ATAATATAATATAATATATATATATGTGCCATGCGTAATACATATATATAATATATAATTTATTAATAATATTAAATTATTTTTATTTTTTTTTAGGCATGAAGAATTAAAGCCCATGAAGACTTAAAGTCCATGAAGAATTCAAGTCCATGAAGAAATCAAACCCATGGAGAAATCAAGCCCATGAAGAATTCAAGCCCATGAAGAAATCAAGCACATGAAAAATTAAAGTCCATGAAGAATTTAAGCCCATGAAGAATTAAGGCCCAATTTGAGCAACCCATGGAAGATATTATTTGGAGAAGGCCCAAGGATTATTTTTAATCCTAATGAAGATTAAAAATCAATTTATAGAAATCTATTTTTATTTTTTATGTGAGAGCTTTATTAGGTGTGTTTTTTAGCTAAAATCCACTTAACTATTAGGTGGATATTATAGCTAAAATCCATTTAACTTTATGAATGCTTTATTAGGTATGTATTTTAGCTAAAATCCATTTAATATTAGGTGTGTATTATAGCTAAAATCCATTTAACTTTAAGTGTGTGAGTGCCCATTAGATATAATTATGTCTAGTTGAATAATTGAAATTGTGTGGTTTGTATTGCATCTTGTGGCCTATAAATAGATCACTTGATTGCATTTGTAAGTGTGATTATTATTCTTGAATCAAAGTTTAGTTGTTTCCTTATAATTCTCTCTTTGAGAATTGTTCTTGTTCTTTCCCCTTTTCTTTAGTATTCTCTCTTGTGATCTTACTTCCTTCCTTTCTTCTTTTAAATTCTTATGTCATTTATTATTACTTTATTATTCACCGCCTAAATGGCCGGTTAATTTGTGCCTTTAAATTTCTGCAATTTTAATTCTTGTCATTTAATTGTTCACCGCCTAAATGGACGGTTAGTTTCTTCTATTTTAATTCCTGTCATTTAAATTCTGTTATTTAAATTATGTCATTTAAATTGTTGTCAATTAATTTAATAGAGATGAGTAGCTAAATCTAATCTTGGGTTAAGGCAAGGACAGTGTCTAACGCCAATGATTCCCAAAGAAAGCTACGCTTTAAATGAGTAACATTGGTTTAAACTTCAATATGAGTGTGTTTTGATTATTGAAAAATCACTAGGTTTGGATTGGAGCGTAAGCCTAACTTAGAGCTTTCATGTCACGCATGAGAGTTACTAGAACTGGAAACGCTATCATACCCAAACCCGGATGATTAATTTAGTTGTTTTGTGTATTAATTGTAATTGAATTTATGGTAGTTTCTTAAATTAGAATCCCGCATATCATGTATGGGGATTGCTTAAACTAGAGCTATCATTATCTTTAATTGCATTTAATAACAAATCCTCATATCTGAAATTAAATTAATGTTGCTAATCTTTTATGCTAATATTTGGGAATCAACGGGTTGGCACTGAAATTGTCTTAACTCAAGTACTTTCCAATTTCATATTCTCACGTTTAGTATTTATTTCAACTTCTGTCTTGCTTTATTTTCTAGTATTTGTTATCTAAAAAAATCATAAAAAATCATGTTATCAATCCATCTAAATGCGTGTGCGTGTGTGTGACATTCTTTTTTTTCTTTTGCCATAAATAAATCTCTCAGTGGACGACTTGGACTTATCCAGAAAGTATAAATTTAAATTTGAACTACAACTGCACTCGTACACTGACAAGTATAAACCTCTCGCCTAAATAAATAAATAAAATATAAAATTTTTATTGTGTTTTGTTTTGTGTTTTAATTGCAGGGTGAGAGTGCAGTCATTGCACAATCTAGAGAATGCTTTAAAAGCATCACTTTTATTTCCTAAAAATAACACCCATGTAAACCTTGAGAAATCATTTACTATAACTAGGGTATAGGATTTTCCTCCTAAACTTTGAGTTCTCATAGGACTCAATAAATCTAAGTAAAGCAATTCTAAAGGTTTAGCTGTGCTAACTAAATTTATAGGTTTAAATGAAGCTCTAGTTTGTTTTGCTTTCATACACATATCACATACATAATCCTTTTTAAAGTTGATGTGGGTAAGCCTCTAACTAGTTGTTTTCTAGCCAATTTGTCAATTAAGCTCATACTTGCATGTCCTAATTTCTTATGCCATAACCAAGACAAGTTTGAATTTGATGCAATAAGGAAATTTTCATGTTTTAGCACAACATCATCAAGTTAAATAACATATACATTACCATGTCTATTTCCAGAAAAAATAAGTTCATTTGATTTCAAATCATAGACTTTGCATTTGCTTGATTTAAAAGTGACTCTATGTCCTTTATCACATAATTGGCTTATACTTAGCAAGTTGTGTTTTAAACCTTCAATTAGGCATACATTTTCAATCTTTGTTTTACATAAACCAATTGTGCCATAGTCAAGAATTTTACCTTTAGAGTTGTCTCCATAGACGACATTACCCCTTTCTTTATAGATGAGAGAGACGAATTGATCCTTGTCTCCCGTCATGTGCTTGGTGCATCCACTATCAAGATACCACTTCTTCTTTCCTTATTTGGATGCCAAGCTTACCTACAAGAAACATATTATATTGGTACTTTTGGAACCCAAGTATTTTTGGGTTCATCAATGTTAGTAAACACATCATTGTTAACTTTTGGAATCCACTTCAAATTTAATTTATGAGCATTTTTTCTATAAAAACATTACTTGATAGAGTGTCCTTTCTTGTTATAATAATGACAAGTTAAACTTGTTCTTCTATAGAGATCTTGATTATGTTGGACAACATGTTTTCTAAATGAATGGGGTTTGTTCAAAGATTTTTCCTTAACAAACTTAGTTGTTGAGGTAGATGGCATATCATCTATATATCCAAGACCTCTTTTATCCCCAAATAATTTTTGATTTCCCAAAATTATTTCCAGCTTTTTCTTTCCTTCTAATAATTTTTCAAATAAGTCTAATAGATCCTTGTTCTTCTTTTTTAATTCTGAAAGTTTGATCTTTAAGTTTGCATTTTTATTATTCTTTTGTTCAATAATTTTTTCTAAGTCATCATATGCAATTTTAAGATCATTACATTCTTTTTCTTTGATTATTGAGTTATTTTTCAGAATTTTATTTTTTGCCAACACTTTGTTATATGTTTCTAAAAGTAAGTTGTATTCATCTTGTAAGGAATTAAACGAAAGAGAGTTGCTACTAGATGAACATGAAGTTATCTCATTTTCTTCTTATGCCATAAGACAAAAATTTGTAGCATCTTCTTATTGACTTGAATCGGAGGAGAAGGAATCTTCTTCATTTAATGTAGATAGTGACTTCTTCTTCTTGTTCCTTTCCAGCTTTTTGTATTGAGAACAATCTGCCTTGATATGTCCTGGTTTCTTACACTCAAAACATTTTAATTCGTAAGGAGTATCCTTAAAAAAGAATTTCTTGTTTTTGTATGGTTTTCTCTTGGAAAATTTTCCTTTTCTCATAAACTTATTAAAACGTTTTGTGAGTAGAGTATGTTCTTCATTTTCATCACTTGTTTCACTTTCATCTTCTTCTTTGGCCTTGAATGCTATGGATTTCATTTTAAGCTCATTTGATTCTTTTCTGTTTAGCTTAATCTCATGAGTCAATAGTGAGCCTAGTAAATCATCCATTGTAAGTGTAGATATGTCTCTAGCTTCTTCTAGGGCCGTGACTTTAGGCTCCCAACTAGATGGTAAGTTTCCTAAGATCTTATGAACCTTTTCTTCTATTGTTATTGTTTTTCCTAAAGCTTGAAAGTTTGTTACAGTGTTATTAAACCTTGTGAACATCTCTTTAATGGATTCACTAGTATTCATTACGAAATTTTGATATTCACTAGTAAGAATTGAAATTTTAGTGCTTTTCACTTTCTTAGTTCCTTCATGTGTTACTTCTAAGTGATCCCAAATTTCTTTTGTTGTAGTACACGAAATTATTCTATTAAACTCAGCTAGATTTAATGCACAATGTAATATATTGACAGCTCTAGCATTTAACTCATTGGTTTGTTTTTATTGTTCATTCCAAGTTTCCGTAGGAGGTTCTGGAAGTGTAACCGTACTAGATATACATGTATATAGTTCAGTATTTTGCATCAAGAAATACCTCATTCTTGTTTTCCAGTAGGTCTAGTTTGAACCGTCGAAATAGGGTGGCCTTGAGGTGTTTTGTCCTTCCAACTTGAAGTCGGTGTTGAATGCCATTTGGATCTTTGCTCATTGGTGCTTAAACCTATAAAACACTTAGAAACCTTGCTCTGATACCAATTGTTAGTTCTATATAATGGCAAGTATATCCCAAGAGGGGGGGTGAATTGGGATTTGGGTAAATTTTTGTCAACTTAAAAAACTTTGGCTTGTAGGACACTATGTTTTGAAACTTTGAGGGAGTATGTTTCAAAATTTACCTTTCTGCTAAGTATGTTTCAAAACCTACTAAGGTATATTTCGAAACCTTACTCACTAATTTGCAAATTTTGAAACTCCTTTAGATTTTCAAAAACGATTCTTCTAAAAAACATAAACAAGGATAACAAGTAGGAATGAGAAATTAAGTACACACAAGATTTATAGTGGTTCGACAACTTGCCTACTCCACTACCTTTAAACTTTTACTCACTTGAAAGATTTGCAAACCACAATCACTTTCACTAGCGATCAATGACACCAAGGGTTTTACTACGATTCACCCTAAAACCTTACACAATGAGTTCTTACGGGCTCAACTCAAACCTACAACAAGATAAATAACACTTATCTTTTACAACCAAACAATTTGAATGTAATTAAAAAAACACCTTACCAAATAGTTATAATAAACCTATTGGTATGGAGTGATGAGAGCTTGAAGGAATGAGAGCTTTGGTTTCAGCTTGCTTCTCTTTTTTGCACCACAATGCACACCAATGAATGATTGAAAGGATCTTCCTTGAGAGTTCGTTAGAAGAGGTTCGTTCGCTTGTGTTTGTGACAAAAATCTCTTGTAGATGTGTAAACTTGTGTATGCTTGTGAGAGAGAGTTTTCTTGTTTTCAAAGAGTTGATATATATAACAAAAAAATAGACTTTTGGCTAATTATAACCGTTGGAGACAAGATAAAAGAAATAGGTTTTGAGACATACTTATTAGGTTTCGAAACAACATATTTTTACATAGAGGTTTTGAAACATACATAACATCTTTCGAAACATACAACCTTTACAGCTGGATATGCACCAAGAGACAAAATGAGTGGAAAACATCTCTTTGAAAACAAAATGATTTGGTTTTATTCTCCACTTAAAGCATATTTGAAATTAAATCATCAAGGTATGGGAATAATTTTAAAAATAGCTTTTGAAATAAAGTGCAAAAGCATGACATAATTTTTTAAAATTCTTTTGACAGAGTCAGATGTTTCGAAATATGAAAAGAAGGTTTCGAAACATACTTCAGAAACATGTTTCAAAACATGTTGAACAATGATACACTGTTGACAGAGGTTTCGAATGAAACATAAGCTTAGTTTTCAAATAGGTTTTGAAATACAACATATAGATTTAGAAAAACTTGAGACCTTATCAATATACATTTCGAAACATGTTTAGAAACATGGCAAACTGATGTTTCAAAACATGGAAACTTTATTTCGAAACATGATGCATAAAAAAAATTGAATTTATTCAAACATATCAAAGAGCATTTCGAATATGTATAGAAACATAACAAAACAGTGTTTTGAAACATAAAACCTTGGTTTCGAAACATCTTGCATGAGATTGGATTTTTTATCATTTAAGCATTCGCGCCAAAAATATTCATGCATGTTTTTGAAATACGAAAGCTTATTTTGAAATATGATTTTCACAAGGATATGTTTGCATCACACACATTTTCTCATATACTAAAAAATATGATACAACAGAGCCAGTTGAAGTTGATGAGCAAAGCAATGAATATAAAAAGCACTTAGGTTCTTATTTAAAATAAGTGCTTTGAGACCATTAAACTCACCTTGCATATTGCTAGCTCCATTATAACCTTGACCTTTCAAACTAGATATACTCAATTTGTATCTAGAAAATAAATTATCAATAGTATCCTTAAGCGAGAGAGCTGTGGTACTCAAAACATATTCGATACCTACAAAACATTCAACTGCACATCCCTTCTTATTCACATAACATAAAATAGTATACATTTATTCCTTAACTGAAATGTCACGAGATTCATCAACTAAAATAGAAAATAACCTATCACTAATCTCGTTGATAATGACATTTATTGTTTCAAAAGCAGCATCACTTATAATATCTTTTTGAATGTCAGGTGATGTAAGTTTGAGATTTTCAGAAGCATTCTTGAAAGTAACTGCCTTAATCTCATCATTATGATCTGCCAAAGTTTTCAACAATTCAAGAAAATTCCCTTGATTATTTGAATCTTCAGATTTATCATGTCCACGAAATGTAAGTCCTTGTCGTAAAAGAAATCGAATACAATCTATTGATGCACCCAAACGAATTTGATAGTCATTTCGTGTTTGTTGTGATTGCTTCAAGAAAATTACTCGAATATCTTTCTCTTGATTTATAAAGGCTTCAAACTTAATTCGAACTTTATTGTGTGGACTATTGTGACTTCCAAGTGCTCTTGAAGTTTTTCTTTCATTTTCCAATTTGAGAACTCCCTCTCAACAAAAGTGTCACTACCTCCTCGTTCCACAATTGGTTGAAAAAGATAACAATAGAAACAAAATATTGCATCTTTTTAAATGTTATATTCTAACCAAAAAGGAAATTCATTAAACCAAGAAGCTTGGAAACATCTCAATGTTGATTTTCCAATTTTTGTTTGTGAAAATTTATGCTTACGAGGTTGACAAGGACCTAATTGTATGTATGCTTTTCGAATTTTATCTCGAGCATTAACATCATATTCTATAATTGGAATTCGTAATCCAGGATCTGTAGGAAGTAGAGTAACATCAATTCTATTATGAATATCTTCACCTCTAACATCCATTTCGACCTGAATATCTCTTTTATCATGAATTTCACTTTGATCTTGAATAACATTCTTTCTATGCAAATATCACTTTCTTGTCGAACGATATCAGTTTCACTTTGATTCCCAGCAATATTAGATTTCTTTCTATTAGCATTTTGCTCTTCAATAGAAAATGGGATTTTCCTTTTAAAAAATCTCACTATTGACATTAAATTTAAATAAAGAACAAAAAATTAACATAATTTCAAATATGTAATTGAAGGACTAACATAAAAACACAATCTCTAAGTAAACACAGTTTCAAATATGTAATTGAATGACTAATCATTTGAAGACAACAAGCTGTTAACATTGAGGCTATTATGGAAGCATTATCCAAGCTGTTAATAGTGACATTAAATTTAACTCTTATTATTTTTGTTTCTTCCAATAAGTGAGAAGTGGCCTCCAATAACTAACCCAGCAATTTCATGCATACATAAATTCCCACTAATTTGATTTCTACATATTTCAATCTCTTAATTTTTTGCTAAAAAAACTCATTAAAACAAAGCAATTTCACTAGCAGCATTAGAAATAAAAAATTCTAGAGATTATAAACTATTGGATCTGAAAAAAAAGAGAAGAAAATAAAAATTGAAAACAAAAGAATTAACAATACAGAGCAAAATGAGAAGCAAACAACAGAAAATATATATATAAAAAAAATACTAATGTTCGAACAAAAAGCTTAAAGTTAAAGGTTTATACGATAATCACATATGGATTGAATCACATATGCAAACAAAACAAAATCTCACTGTCACATAGTCACATCCTCACACAGGTTAAGAGCCTATCGTGTAAAGTTTTCCCACAAATTTTGTTTATTATGTTATAATTAAATTAAAATATTATAATGTATAAAAGAAAGATCTCAACCCCTTCCGGCCAAACCCAATGCACTGGCAGTGGTCGCCGGCCACTGTGGCCGGTTGTTTCCGGCGATTAGAGGCAACCACCCGACACCCTTATCCCCATTAACCAACATACCAAAAAATTAACAAAATCTAATGGCCGAATCTTCGTAAATCTAAGCATAAACTTCCAGCCAAACCCAACATCCACATATATACATATATATCATGGATTTGTGATGAAAAGACTTACCTCCTTGTAGATCGGAGCACTTTGACAATGAAAATACGATTGGATCGAAGATCAGACATCGATTTGTGGTTGGATTAGGGTGGGTTCTTGTTTTTGCTTCAGTGCGGTGCGGGAGAGAGAGAGAGAGAGAGAGAGACATTGGAAAGAGATAGAAAGAGTAGTCGAGTGAGCGAGGTGGGGTGCTACTGCTCGATATTAAAAAAAATTAAATTATATATATAATAACATTTTTAAAAAAACAGGGTGGGCAATTACCCACCCTTGGCTGGGTGTAGCTCCGCCACTGGGTTCTTATTCTTACTTTATTGCTGTAATACCCCGTGAGCCCAGAGAGATTAGTATATATCAAGGATAGTGTAAGAAAGGAAACAACACCAGCTGAATACCTTTTGTGCTGAATGTTGGCAAAGAACTTCCAAGTTAAGCGTGCTTGACCTAGGGTAATCCAGGGATGGGTGACCCCCCTAGGAAGTTCGTGTAGGCCTATCAGGGTAAGTTGCTTCGGTTCTTCCTATCGCTCGATTGGGTCGTTACAAATGGTATCAGAGCCGACCGCCGAGCTTCTGAGCGCGATGGTGGGGCAAACCTCAGCGAGAAGGCTGAGTCCCGATGGGGGTGCGTGTAGGCCCCTATGGGGAGTGCGTGTAGGCACCTTAGGCAAATCCCACATCGACCATGCAAAATGGGAAATCTGGGACCGGTTGTAAGGTCGCATGACGAGGACGTCATGTGCTTAAGGAGGGGAGAATGTAATACCCCGTGAGCCCAGAAAGATTAGTATATATTAAGGATAATGTAAGAAAGGAAACAACACCAGCTAGATACCTTTTGGACTGAATGTTGGCAAAGAACTTCCAAATTAAGTGTGCTTGACCTGGGGTAATCCAGGGATGAGTGGCCCTCCTGGGAAGTTCGTGTAGGCCCATCAAGGTAAGTTGCTCCGGTTCTTCTTATCGCTCGATCGGGTCGTTACAAGTGCGGTGCAAGGGAGAGAGAGAAATGTTGGAGAGAGTAGCCGAGCAAGTGAGGTGAAGGAGATGCCGGTGACCGATGGCAATGGGGGCGTCTGACGGATCGACTATCCAAGTAGAGTAGGTGAAAGAGAGAAAATGAGGTTGGGTTGGGTGAGGGGTGGGGTGCTAATGCTGATATTCAGAAAAAAAATTAGAAGAAAATAAATTATATATATAATAACATTTTTTAAAAAAACTAGTGAATCACCCATGCGATGCATGGATGAATGGATATCGTAAAAAAAAAAAAAAAAATTGTTAAAGTAAAAATTATATAATTTAATAGTTACAATAAATAAAAATCACAATAAAGAAGCAAAAAATAAATAAAATAACTGTGTTACAATCATGAAAATACAACAAAAAAATTATAAATTTTGAAAGATTTCCTTATATGCATTCAAGGGTAGACAAACAATTAAAACAACATAACTCTATCTCGAAACCATGTAAAATAAACCTAAATTAACATGTAATACAATAAGCAATGCGTAAAAAATAAAAAAATTACACAATAACAGGAAAAAAAAATAAACGATAACCAACCTCTTTATTTTGAAATATGCATTCAAGGGTAGACTTTTTTTGGAGGGCATTTTTACGTGTATTTGTCTCATATGTGCAAACCACATGAACTCTCAAGGCCTAATTTTTCTTAGTTGCATTCACATCACTCACTTGACAGAATAGTGATGCTATGTTACACCAGAAGACCAAACTGGGTAAAAAAATACGGTTAAAATTTAATAAGTAAAAGTAAAAAAGAAGAGAAAATTTGAAAAGAATAATTGAGAAATGAGAAGAGAAGAAATTGAAAGGTTGAACGGGAATGGAGAGGAAGAAGAGAGAGATATTTACTTTCTTTTATTAATTTTTCTTCATTCAAATTCTCCTATTCCTCTCAATTTATCAAATCACATGCCACTAGACATGGCCAAAATTGAACCGGACTGGCGGTTCGAACCGGAACCGGACCGGCCGAAACCGGACCCGGAACCGGAACCGGAACCGGACCGAACCGGCGAAATTCGGTCCGGTTCCGGTTCAAGGTTCCGAAGAACCGGAACCGCCGGTTCCGCGGAACCGGCCGTGCCCCCCCTCCCCCGTGCGGCCGTGCCCCCCCTCCCCCGTGGCCCCCCCCCCCGTGCGGCCGTGCACCCCCCCTCCCCCCCCTCCCCCAACGGTCCAATTTTGGACCGTTGCCCCCCCCCAACGGTCCAAAATTGGACCGTTGGCTGCCACCCCCAGCCAACTTTTTTTTTTTTTTTTTAAATTTTATAATTCCTATCTATATATACCCCTCCCTCCCCCACTCATTTTTCACACTTTCTCTCTCTCTGTCTCTCTCTCTCAAGTCTCAAGCTATTATTCTCTCAATTTTGTCTCTCATTTAATATTTTAATTTCAATTTCTTCAATCTTCTCATTTTGTTATTTATCAATTTATTCAATTATATTGTTAATTATTTATTACTTGTTACTATATTATTTTATCATTATTATATTTTTTTATTATCATACTTTTTTCAAAAAAATGGCAAGTGAAGGTAGAAATGTTGAAAATGTTGAGTTTGAAGCTCAAAATTTTCAAACACAAGAGAGTGAAACTCAACAAAAGGGAGGTGGAAAAATTTCTACTTCTGATATTTTTAATATTTATTTCAAGAAAACACCAAAAGGAGATGGTAAATTTGATGTATCTTGTAATTATTGTAATCAGGTATACAAATTCAAGCAAGGAGGTGGATATGGTACTTTCGCCCGACATTTGCAAACAAAGCACCCGCTCAAGGTTGGATTGAGCCGCGATCAAACACAAATATCCGGGTTTGCTACCTCTTCAAACTCTCCTCAATTATTTCATTATAATGAAGCTAATTGTAGGTCTGGTTTAGCTGAAATGGTAGCAATTGATCATTTATCTTTTAGTTTTGGTGAAAAATTAGGTTTTACTCGATTTTGTCAAAACTTTGTTAATCCTAGTTTTAAATCAATTCCTAGAAATACTTTGAAAAGGAATTTGTTAAAATTGTTTAAAAACTCAAAAATTGAATTGATAACATATTTTCAAAACAATAATATTAATGTTTCTATTTGTAGTGATATTTGGAGTGATCATTGGCAAACTCATTCATATATGGGTATTACTTGTCATTGGGTTGATGAAAATTATGTTTTACAAAAAAGAATTCTTGCGTATCGATGTTTTGATGAAAGTCATAATACTGAAAATATTTGTAGATTAATTCAACAAATTTTACAAGAATATAGATTAGTTAATAGAATTTTTTCAATTTCTTTTGATAATGCATCGGCTAATACTGCTTCTATTAATGAATTGAAAAGAATTTGCCAACCAAATTTTGGTGGAAGATTTTTTCATGTTAGATGTGCATGTCATGTTTTAAATTTATGTGTTCAAGATGGTATTAAGTCACTTAATTCTTATTTAGATCCAATTAGAAATGTTATTTCTTATATTTGGGTACACCCTCGAACTGCAAAAGCATGGGCACATTTTTGCACCTCCAATGGTCAAACCCCAAAACGTTTTTCAAAAGATGTCCCTACTCGTTGGAACTCAACTTTTAAATTACTTAATCAATCTTTTGAATATAAAGATTTATTGTGTTCTTTTGCAGCAAATTATATTCCACAATATCCTATTTTTCCAACTATGTGGAATGTTTGTAGTTCAATTTTGAATATTTTACGAATTTTTAATGATGCTACTCATACACTTAGTAGTGTTTATAAACCAACTTCACATCAATTTTTAATAGAAGCAATGAATGTGGCCGGTGTATTAATGGAAGGAATTAATGTTGAAGAAATTTGTCATGCTGTTTTAGAAATGAGAGAAAAATGGTTACGTTATTATCAATTTATTCCTGAAATTTTTCTTGTTACTATGGTATTTGATCCTAGGTGTAAATTTGATGGTTTAATTGAGTGTTTGTCTAACTATTATTCGTTGTTAGGATTAGAAAATAATGAAGAAATTGATGTGAATATTATAATTTCTAAGGTTAGAACTTTATGCAATCAATTATATGAAGCATATGTTATTGCTCCTAGTAGTGAAGAATCATTTCCATCCATGGCTCCGCATTCCTCTTCCTCCCAACCAATGAAATGGGGTCATAAATTTTTAGATCAAAGGAGGAAAAAACCTAGATCGAGCTCACATTCGGAGCTCGAAACTTATCTAACCACAGTTTTTGAGTTTGGTGATGATACAGGTTTAAATTTTGAAATTTTGGAGTGGTGGAAAAGGCACAAGGAGACATTTCCAACTCTTGCAATTATTGCAAGTCAACTTCTTGCAGTTCCAGCTTCAACTGTAGCCGTTGAACAAACATTCAGTAGTGGAGGCAACATTTTGGACGAAAGAAGATCAAGATTGGCTCCAGAATCATTGGAAGCTCAAGTTTGCCTCGATGATTGGGAAAGAGCTAACATGCGACGTCAAGAAGAACTTATCCATTCATCATCATCTGACGAATGGGTTAATGATGGTTCAACAACGGCGACTTCCGACTCCAATGAAGATGCGTAGGATCCAAGTCCATATTTTATTTTTTTTCACATTTGTAAAAATTAATTACTTGTATTACATTTTTGTTGTAATTATTTTTTAATGAAATTAAGTCTAATTCTATTTTTTATTTTTTATTTTTCACATTTGTAAAAATTAATTACTTGTATTACATACTTGTTTAGTTGTTTTAATTATTTTTAATGAAATTATTACTTATATTTCTTCAATTTTTAGTAGTGTTTTTTTATTAAAAATATGGTTGAGAATATTTATATTTACAATTACATTTAACAATTAAAAATCGAAACCAAACCGAACCGAACAACGGAACAAGGACCAAAATTGAATACAACAATATTTAAAAAAAATTAAAAAAATTCGGTTTGAACCGGAACCGGAACCGTTGACCGAACCGGCTCAAACCGGCACGAACCGGAACCGGAACCGAACCGTCCCAAACCGCCCTTGGGCGGTTCGGTTCAGGTTCAAAGATTTCTTGAACCGGAACCGGCGGTTCATGAACCGTGGCCATGTCTACATGCCACTATTAAGTTTTTCTTTTTTCCCACGCTTTGCCACACAATTTAAATCTTACTCACTTAACATAATTTTCAAAACACAAATTTAATTTGCATTTAATTTTTCCAAGTCCAACATATAACACATCTTCAATGTAGATTAATGGGAAAAAGGAGAATTAAATAAATGATAATAATCAATTAAATTGAAAAATAAAATTATGACATTTAAAATTATAAAAAATAATTTTAAATTAATTAAATTGTATGTAAAATAAAGATAATTTAAATAATCAATTAATTATATAAAATAATAATAATCAAATTTTCAAAATTAATTATCCATACATGACTTTACATATTTCTCTTAACAATTAATTATCACATTTAGGACATGTCAAATTTTTAAGAAAGTAAAAAAAAAAAAAATTATAACATTTAAGTTATATATAAAATTATAATATTTAAAATTATAAGAAAAATAATTTAAATTAATTAAACTATATATAAAATAAAAATAATTTAAATAATCAATTAATTATATAAATGATAATAATCAAATTTTCAAAATTGATTATCCATGACTTTACATATTTCTCCTTGCAATCAATTATTACATTTAATACAGGTTAAATTTTTAAGAAAATAACAAAAAAAAAGTTAAAAAAATAAAATTATAATATTTAAATTATATATAAAATTATAACATTTAAAAATTTAAAAAATAAATTTAAATTAATTAAACTATATATAAAATAAGAATAATTTAAATAATTAATTAATTATATAAATGATAATAATCAAATTTTCAAAATTAATTATCCATACATGACTTTACATATTTCTTCTGATAATCAATTATCATATTTAATACAGATCAAATTTTTAAGAAAGTAACAAAAAAATAAAATTAAAAAATAAAATTATAATATTTAAAATTATAATTTAATTAAATTTAAATTAATTAAACTATATAAAATAAAGATAATTTAAATAATTAATTAATTATATAAATAATAATAATTAATTTTTCAAAATTAATTATACATGATTTTACATATTTCTCCTCGCAATCAATTATCACATTTAAGACATGTCACATTTTTAAAAAAGTAACAAACAAAAATAAAGTTAAAAAATAAAATTATAACATTTAAGTTATATATAAAATTATAACATTTAAAATTATAAAAAAATAAATTTAAAATAATTAAACTATATATAAAATAAAGACAATTTAAATAAATAATTAATTATATAAATAATAATAATCAAAATTTTAAAATTAATTATCCATACATGACTTTACATATTTATCCTAGCAATCAATTATCACATTTAAGACATGTCACATTTTTTAAAAAGCAAAAAAAAAAAATAAAGTTAAAAAATAAAATTATAATATTTAATTTATATATAAAATTATAACATTTAAAATTATAAAAAAATAAATTCAAATTAATTAAACTATATATAAATAAAAATAAAATATAAAATTTACTTGACAGTCAGTATTCAACAGTATTACCTAATATCTCAAGATTTCTCCCGATTTAAAAAAGTCACATTTTTCTGTAATTTATTTCAATTAAAATTTTATGTTAATATTTAAACATTAATAATATGGATAAATTAATAATATTTATCTTGGCTCTTTATATACCAGCATGATTACATATTCTCCAAACACTATTTAGTTATGAAAAAATCATTTACATGTTCCAAGAACTACATGTTCCAAGAATTACATCTCCAAGACTTAATTAATGACCTATAAAAATTCTATTTCAAGTAAGCAAAAAAAATTAAAAAAACATAATAAAATATCAATATAGTAACTGAAAATGGGCGGAAAAAAATTTGATGGCTGTTTTGATTATTATCAATTAATTATATAAATGATAATAATCAATTTTTTAAAATTAATTATCCATACATGACTTTACATATTTCTTCTGATAATCAATTATCATATTTAAGACAGATCAAATTTTTAAGAAAGCAACAAAAAAAAATAAAGTTAAAAAATAAAATTATAACATTTAAGTTATATATAAAATTATAACATTTAAAATTATAATTTAATTTAATTTAAATTAATTAAACTATATAAAATAAAGATAATTTAAATAATTAATTAATTATATAAATGATAATAATTAATTTTTCAAAATTAATTATATGACTTTACATATTTCTCTTCGCAATCAATTATCACATTTAAGACATGTCACATTTTTAAGAAAATAACAAACAAAAATAAAGTTAAAAAATAAAATTATAACATTTAAAATTATAAAAAAATAAATTTAAAATAATTAAACTATATATAAAATAAAGATAATTTAAATAATTAATTAATTATATAAATAATAATAATCAAAATTTTAAAATTGATTATCCATACATGACTTTACATATTTATTCTAGCAATCAATTATCATATTTAAGACATGTCATATTTTTTAAAAAGTAACCAAAAAAACAAAGTTAAAAAATAAAATTATAACATTTAACTTATATATAAAATTATAACATTTAAAATTATAAAAAATAAATTTAAATTAATTAAACTATATATAAATAACAATAAAATATAAAATTTACTTGACAGTCAGTATTCAACAGTATTACCTAATATCTCAAGATTTCTCCCGATTTAAAAAAGTCTCATTTTTCTGTAATTTATTTTAATTAAAATTTTATGCTAATATTTAAACATTAATAATATGGATAAATTAATAATATTTATCTTGGCTCTTCATATACCAGCATGATTACACATTTTCCAAACACTATTTAGTTATGAAAAAATCATTTACATGTTCCAAGAACTACATGTTCCAAGAATTACATCTCCAAGACTTAATTAATGACTTATAAAAATTCTATTTTAAGTAAGTAAAAAAAATTAAAAAAATATAATAAAATATCAAAATAGTAATTAGAAATGGGTGGGAAAAAATTTGACGGTTGTTTTGTTATAATATATATATAGATAGGGTGGGCAATTGCCCACCATTGCTTACCACCACGAATGAGAAATTGACGATGTTGATTGGAAGGAAAAAAGAAAAGAAAAAAGGATAACATAGACGAATATATTTTTTCGCTTAATAGGGTGATTTACGTTATTACAAATATAATCATTTAATTTGATTATTTTGATATTATTTGAAGATGTCAATGATGTGTGAATATATACATACATATATATATATATATATCAATTTGGTTAACTCTTTCTTTATATCCCACTTTTATTTCTATCTTTTTATTATTTAAAGATAACCATGGGTTCATCTTCAAAGACCATTCGAAGATGAACCTAGATCTCCGCCTTCAAAAATAAGCGATATATATTCTAGATTTATTCCCAAATCAAACTCAAGTCTAGTTGTTCGATTTCATTCGTTGGTTTAGCTTCAATTTGAGTGTTTGATTTTGTTTCTTGCTCATTTATTCCTAGAGATTTCAATGTTTGTTTATTTTCGTCGAAAATAAAATAGCTCAAATCCATTTGAGTTTGAAATGATTATTATCATGATAAATGAACTCATATAAGTTATTCAAATTTAAAGGTTCAATCATCTCTTATAGGCTACCATATTAGTTGGTTGGATAATCGATGAGCAATAGAGAAGTTAGAGAGAAAGTGAGATAGCGCAAAATGGTCTTTTTACCTTGTTTTTAGACAACTAAGTGAGTTTTGAAAATTTAAGAGTGGTCAATCTACTTTTATCAAACTTCAAGAATAGTTTATAAAATTTATTCTAAAATGTAATTATGTTATCGTCCACATTATATAAATAAATATGATTGATAATTCTAACTATTTAGAAAAATAATTAAATAGCTTAAAATTATGAATAAATAATATTTATCAAAACAAAATATGAATAACTAATTAAATGTTTGATACTAGAAATTGGAAACAAGAAATTTGGCTCATTATGAATCAAATGGTCTTTAGCAAGGAGTTTTATAATTTATAAACTATTTAATACTTTGGATAAAAATTAAAATCGATTAATTGATATTAACCATTTTAAAAAAAATAATAATTTTGACATTTTTATTGAAATTTTAAGACTTTTCTTGAACTGCACCAACTTAGTGACCAAGTCCAATTAACATTAATACTATTTGCATCTATGTCACATCAGTGTATTTTATTTGGTTTTAATTTTAATTACATAATTATATTTAAGATAGGATTTGGATTTGTAGTTATAATTTTGATTCATAATTCTTGGATTAGTTTTATGCCATATATAATTGGCCCAATAATCTACTCTTTTACTTATTTGTTGATTATTGAATATAATTAATATTAATTTTCTCTCCAATCAAAAAATTTATTTTTAGATCGTTATTAATTTTTTATTTTTTAAAATAATAAAAACATAATTACTTTCATATTTTTAAAATTGTATTTTAAAAATTAAAAAAATATATAAAAAAATTCAAAACAATAAAAAGTCATTTTACCTATTTTCATTACAAACACACTTAAAATTTTCAAAACACATAAATGATTTAGACAAAAAGAACACATTTTTAATAATTTTAAAATAAAAATTCAAAATAAATTTAAAATTTAAAATTAAAAATTAAAATATGAAGAGGATTATGTTGCACAGAATAACTCGGAGGAACTGTTTTTTCGTTTTCAAAACGTTTCCCATTCTCATTTTGGATTTTATTTATGTTTTTTCTAAAAAAAATATCCGTTTTCATATTTTTATTTTGTATGAGAAATGTTTTTTGTTTTTATTTAAGTGCAACATAAAGTAGGAAAGTCTAAAATTTCATAAAAAATTTAGTATATTATTAAAAATTTTAAAAATTACGATTAACTTTTAAATTAATTATTTATATTTATATAACTTTTAAATTAATTATTTATATTTATATAACTTTTAAATTAATTATTTATATTTTTATAACTTTTAAATTAATTGTTTGCGGAAATATATAATTAACATAATTACATAAACGATTAAACATGATTTACAGTAATAAGTTCATCAATTCAGCTAATATACACAAAAACGATGCATACATACATACACACATACATACATATATACATATATATATCGATATACGCGCTTTACCGTATAATATACGTAACCGAACCTACAATCATACATCTTCTCCGAACAAAGGTCACCGGCCGGACAGGTTCGAGAAGTCGGAGGCCAGCCGGGAGGCGATCGCAGAGTGATACATCGGGTCGTGAATCGACGCCGTGTCGGTCGTCATCATCCGGAGCCGCCTGGCCTTCTCCTCGGTGAAACCGCCCGGAGCGAACCGCGATCGGGCCGGCTTGGGGTCCAGATTCGAGTCCGACTCGCCCTTGGCCTTGCCGTTGCCCTCGGAGTGGATGTAGTCAGGCTCGGAAGACCAGCCGAAGAGCGGCGTCCACCAGCAGGACGGCGAACCGCGACGAGTTTCCGGCTTTCGGTGCCCGCGGGCGGCGCTTCCGCGGACGGCGATCGACTGGAAAGGTACTAGACTCATAGCCATTTCTCGGTGTGTATACGCACGTATAGATACAGAGAGAGACACCGATTGGGGCACGTCGTTGGGTTGATCTGGAAAGCGAAAATACAAGAGAAACTATTTGGGGGTGTATTGAAGGAAAAAGAATCCTTATTGTATGACCATAATACCCTTGGACCTAGGAGTGAATTTCATAAAATGCCCAACATCTAGAACGATATATTTACCTGATTTCTGAGTAAGCTAAGTTAAAGGTCTCTCTCTTCTTGTCCATTGGGGTCAAAACACACCAAGGAAGGATGGTAAATATTCTCGGTATTGTACTTTCACAACATAAATATGGGAGATTTCAACTTATTTAAGTTGTTCTTCGAATACCCATCATTGTCAGTTAGTGTTAGGTTAAAAATCTTGTTCGTAATCAAGATTGATCTAGTAATAAGAAGTCACAAAGGGAACTTATTAGGGTCAATTCACACACAAATTATCTCACGTGTCCATTAGTACACATGGGCAGCGGCCCATTTACAGAACTTGGGCTCCACTAGGCCCATTTACAGGACTGGGCTGGGCTCTGCTTGTCTGGAATGAGTCCAGACGGGCTTTGTGATAAGAAGGAACTTTTTAATATATTAAACTAAGGTGTGTTTCTGGACCAAAAGAAGTAGAGGATTTCAACAAGTCAAGAGTACAGAGAATATATTTTTCAATTTCTTTTCACTGCAATATCATAGGTTTGATATTTTTATACAACACTTCTATAAATTGTTATTCAGATCATATCACTTTCCTTCTAATGCTTCTTTAAGTTAGCTTTTCCATGAACGGAAGATAAAAGCTAGTGCTTAAGCTGAACTGCTCTCATATAGATGAAATCTACAAGAAATAAACATATCAAGTGTTAAGACATAGTTTACTAGGCCTAGGTTTCATTGGTCTCGCCCAAAACGAGAAGGGGCAATGAGTATTCCTACAAATACACATTACAGTTCAATTAAAATGATATGACATCCTTAATTCTCATATTTTTTTGTGAAATATTACCTTAAGATTACTATGTGGTTACAATGATATGACATCCTTAATTCTCGTAAAATGTGAAATTTCGTGAACCTATTAAAGGTTTTGATGCATGTATATAGGATGGTTAAGAGGAAGCTTTTAGGTCCCATTAGATTAGCAAAGGGAGCATCACCAGCCACTGAACATGGCGTACGTAAGTGTTTGTTGAGGCCTAAAAACCAAAGACTAATAGAAGAAGGAAGAAAAGTATCAACTGTCCCGTGAACTCAACGGTAAAATATGTGAAATTTTAGAGAAAATATCAGGGATTAAATTTTTGTAATGACATTTATTTTATATAAAGGTATGAAATGAATATTCTATTCCGTACATATAATATTGTGACTGTATTTGAGTTCATTTGGTGGGCGAATTGAAGAAAAAGGTCGATTTGGGTTATAAAAAAAAAAAATGAAGTGATATTTAAATGACAAGTGCAATAATCAATCATGACAACTCCTGGGCTTAAACACATGTCTAGGAATGGGACACCACTGCAGACAGTATTTCCCTGGAAGTAGTCACTTTCAGTCGAAAATGCTGGACATTGGTTGCAGGCTTGCAGCCCACTTCGGGCGAGTTCCCAATTCCTTGTGTCGACATGTTTCTTGGGAGGTCTTAATTCTATCACAATTGCTGGCCCTACACTTTTAAATACTCTCAAGGCTAAATTAGCTAGTCTGACTAGAGAGCAGGGACCATATCATAACCGTGGGGCAAGTGATGACTACTCTTAGGCTATTAATTTTGACTAAAAAATTGATTTATTTATTTTTATGATTCAGATATTTGAGTTTCGTCTATCTAATCTTGAAAAAGATTAGCCTTTCTCTTTAGTTTGGCCTCTGAGTAAATTGAATGTGGTTGTAATTTTATATACTCTTAAACGGATATAAGGTCAACCTCTATTAAATAGAATATTTTTATCTTGATTAAGAGTTGATCTTTTGATATTTTCAAAAAAATTTGAGAGATTTATTACTTGTGCTATGTCCTCGCAAACCGAATTTTTTTTTTGAAAGATATGGTTGTTGGTTATTAGAAAAAAATAAGTTTTTGAGTAAAAAAAAAAGTACAAATAATTCAAAAAAATACAATAAAGTTGTGTGATCTCCTATCTCTTTTATTAAAAGAATTAGCATCAAATGAAGCTCAAATTCATTTTTTTTTTGTTTCTAAGATGTGGTATGTATCCTTAAAGGTCAATCATTTCACTTGGCATGTTTCATGATGTCTAATATCTATGTCAATTAAACTATGTGACCACAACCCACATGGAGAGGAAGAGAGCTTAATTAAGCAAATGGGAGAGGACAAATGACTTGTTCAACTTTGTCAATGTGATGGATCTCTTAAGATTCCCAATGGTCCAACTGTAATCTTTTTTTATTTGTTTTATCTCAATGATTGTTGTTCAAAGTGGACATCCGCCAAGCTCTACATGTAGGCTGACCTTTTACCTATACTCATATCACATGGAGCCCTTCAAAATCTATGAAATTTGCTTTTATCTTGTATATTTTTTCAGTGATATGATACTTGTAAATTATTAATATTAAACAGTCAGCATAGGAAAATAATGTTCTTATACAATTTTTATACAAAAAATGTTATTATCAGAATGTTGTGATGGTATTAACTGTAATAAATCATTTTGGTGGCTTTCATTCTTAATGTATGCTCCTTAACAAATTACATCTCTCTTTATTTTTCTAAAAATTTCGTATAAATTATATTTCAGTGTATAAATATACATATATATATATATGACACATTGTACGTTACTCCTTCCAATATTAATTCGTTAGGAAGGTTTGTAGTGCTTGAGTATTAATAATGCACATTATTCATAAAATAGTATATAAATTTCTCTGTTTAATGATGTGCTAGCTATTATTGCTATTGATGCGAAACACATCGAATGTTCACTTGGGGAAAGGAAACAAAATGAATGGTTGTCTGTTTCTTCATATTCATGCAATCCCTTCCTCACAAATTAATGGTCCAAATTAAGATAAGAGAAGGTGTCCGGAGAATGGGCTTCCTCCCACATGCAAAATGAGCATATTATTGGACCCTTCTAGGAAGGACAAACCCTTCAAAGTTTCAAACATCTTGAGGATTCACTAGGGACCCAGAAGAGACCTCCAGCTTCCCCTTTGTTTCACTTTGCCTGTTCCTACCCCATGCGGGGATGAGAATCTAGTTGAGTTAAATTTGTATATATCATGTGTAATTCCTATAGACACAATATTCAAAACCCTGTCTGTCTCTCTATCTAACATCCAACATAGGCTGCTTCTCGCACATTCTTGTGTTGTCATGAATGATGCATGCTTACATGATTCCAATTTGTAGAAGAGTCTCAAAGCCGCCCACTTTGCAAGGGATTGATTGATTTGTCTGGGATTATATATCCTCCCAATTCACCAACAGTCATGTCCAACATGCATGATTGAAGACATAAATAAGATCGCATTCAAAATCAATATTGCAATATATATGATGCTAAGAAATATATTGCAATATATATTGATGATCAGAACTAGCAACTAACTTGCTGGTGTGCTTTAAATAAATTTATCAAAATACATACATATAATAATAGTTCACAAACCAAATACATTGGAGTAAACCCATAAAAATTTATATATAAACTCCCTCTTAAAAAAATAAATAATTTAAACCCTAAGATCATAAAAAAGCACTGTAACCTTTTATCATCATAATTAGCAAGGGTATAAAGAAAGTAATTCAACAAGGGGGGGGGGGGGGAACCTTCCTCAGTTGAACCCAGAATCTTCTCTATTCAACAAGATGGGATGGGGAGGTTATCTCCTTAAAAGGACATTGATTTTGTTCAGCACAACATTTATGGGGTAGACAAAAAGATAAAAAATCAACAACATTATTGTACTATATTTTGCTTTTCTTGTCAAAGTTAGAAAGCTACTGCCTTTGGAGAAATCCTCAAGCCTGTTCACACCACCAACCTCACTTTTGCCCACTAATTAGTTAGTGCAGTTAAGCTTGTTCTAATAAAGCTTCAGCCCTTTCAAATACCACGCAATTGGCCATAAGTTTAGTTGAGAAAAAGATAATAATTAATAAACCAATTAATTAAAAGGCGCTACAAAGTGTTGGACCAATCATTCATTCTAAAACTTTTAATACAAACGTAAACGAGTAGGTTAGTTTTTACTGAAATTACAGATCTATTTTACCAAGTGGGGACTATCATTGTGATTATACTAAACTTCTTCTTTGCATACAATATTTGCATTTTTAGTGACTTAATTCAACTGGGCAACTGCAACATTTAGTTAATGAGTGGAATGGTTGAGAATACACTATCTTGCAAAGAAGAGCATGCTAAAGTAGATAGCTAAAGGATCAAAAACAAAATCATTCCCATGTTTTAAGATTCATTCCATCTTTTTTAATGTTTCTTGTTTTTCACTTCCTTTTTTGGAGCATCTTGTTTTTACTTTGTTTACAAAGGCAGCAGACATATATAAAAGCCATGTTTCCTGGCCCTTTTTTTTTTTTTTTATATACAAAACCTATACCCTAAACTTTAGATTCTAAGGTAACATTTAAGTTGATAAGATAAAATTGTATCAAGTTAAGATTAAAATATTTTTTGAATTAAGATATGAAACGATTAAAATAAGATTGTGAAATATTTTAAAATTTTTATCAAACTGTTTATTAAATTTTTAGGAATGTATTAGAGGACATACAAGTTATTTTTTCTTATTTGTAAAGTTCAAAATAAATTTATCTGGAGGGGAGAGAGATAAATTTATTTAAACAATCTAAAATAAGAAGTCACGTGATTTTTTTTCAAAGAGTTGACAAATAAATTTAACAAATACAATAAAAATCACTTTTATCTGAAATATTTTTCATATTCTACTTTTTTGGCTCATATCTTGATGAACAAACATTAGCAAAGTAGATATAATTATCATCTTTTGTTCATGTTTTTGATTATACCTTTATTGATAGTTTATTATTTATAGCAAAAAATTTATATATGAATTGATAAAGCTGTTACAAAAAACATATATATTGACGATCATATAAAGTATTTTTGACTATTAGAGTGTGTTTGATTGCATATTTTTTTCATGAAAAATGACCAATTTTTACCTAAATTCTAGATTTTATAGTGTTTGATTAATTAATTTTTTCATGAAAAATATTTTCTCACTTTGGCTCACCTAACCCTCATTTCCCACTTTTACTGGAATTCATTTTCCCATGAGGGCGATTGGAATAGATTTTCGAGTAAGGAGAGATGAGCGATTTGGCAGAGGCAGACGAGAAGAAAAATGGTCGAACGAAAAGGCGAGCAAGAGAGAGAGCGATCGAACGAGAGGAACTGCGAGAAATAGTGGCCGAGGGGACAATGGCGATAGCGATAAGGGAAGCTTGGCAACGACGACGATAATGGTAGTGGCAGCGACTGACTGAGTGAGAGAAAGGGCGAGCAAGAGCGGCGGCCAGTAAAGGCGGATCCATGCATGAGCTATCCTGAAGTCCAGGACAGTTCACAATTAAAAATAATTTTTTAATGTAAAAAATAATAAATTTTACTAATAATTTAGTCAAAAAAAATTTCAACTCATCCCAAAATTTCTAATGTGTAATTTATACCTCAAAAAAAAATTTTAACCTCTCATTGCATAGATTTCTAAATCCACCCTTAGCAATGGGGTAGTGGTGGCAGCCAATGATGATGGCCATGGCGGCAGCGGCGGCCATGGCAACTAGGAGCAAGCTATATGTATATATATTTGATTTTTTAAATATTTTGTGTAATATTTTTAATTTACTTTTACACAATTTTCTAAAATTCAATTAAACTAATCAAATACATATTTTCCTTGAAATTTAATTTTAGATAATTTAATTATCTAAATTTTTTTTTTCACTTAAATTTTATCATTACAATCATACGTACCTTAGACTTTTCACCATAGAAAGACCAGAAAATTTCCCTTCGCACGCGCAAGGAGAAATTTTGCAAGCGAAGCCACCAGATACAGATGAACTTTGGTGAGCATATGGGACCGTCCATTTATTTTATTAAATATAAATAATTATTCTTCATGCGCAATTATGCTTGACTTTTACTCCAACATTGCAATTTCTCTTTTGTTATTAATTTAACACGATTATATTTTTTTAAATACTAAAATTACCCTTCTTTTTCTATCTAATGTCTCTATTTCAATTCTATCGATCATGTTTATTATACTTCTACCACAATTAGTCAGCGGACTAAATAGTAACCTCAACCCCCAATTTTTTCTATCTTTCTTAGTTTAGTCGACTAATGTTTAAGATGATGCACGGACAATAAGTGATGCACGATCACTGAACAGATAGATAAGAAAATTGTGGTTGAAGATGACAGCGATGAATGATTGATTCCCGAATTATAACGGCTTTTGTTAATTGTTTTAAATGAATTTTGTCGTGTATTTGGTGGATCATTCATTTATTTTATTAAATATAAATAATTATTCTTTATGAGCATAATTAACCAAAAAAAAAATGGACGCAATCCCTTTAATAGAAAAAAAAAAAATTTACCTCCTTAAACAAACTAATTATATTTTATAATCACTCAAATAAACTAATTACATTCTATAACCACTTTAAATATTAATTTCGATTGTGAAATTGAGTAGAATATATTAAGATAAATCTAAATTAAAAATTGTGAGAAAAAATTGAAACTGAAACTGCACTCGTAATCAAATTTAATTGCTTAATGAAACTGTATTGTCAAAAATGACTATAGAGTGTAATTAATTTATTTGGGAGTAAAAATATTTTTTTTCAGGAAAAAGGTTAAAAATAAATTTTTTATTTGAGATGTGGTTAGGTTTTACAATTTTCACTAGACTACCCTCGACTTTTAATCCTATGTTGCAAGTTCCCCTTTGTTTTTAATTTAACACCATTATATTTTTTTAAATACTAAAAGTACCCTTATATTTCTATCCAATGTCACTGATTTAATTTTATACATCATGTTTATTACACCTCTGCCACAATTACTTAGATAGCCAAATAGTCCCCCCAACTCTCTCTTTCTTAGTTTATTGTCAACCATTAATGACACTAATGACCAACGTTGAAGATGATGTAGGGATAATAAGTGATACACGGTCATTGAATAGAGAGATAAGAAAGTTTGTAGTTGAAGATAACAACGATGGATCATTGATTCTCAAATATATAATGACCTTCGTTAACTGTTATAAATGAACTATGGGGTGCATAGAGAACCATCTATTTATTTTATTAAATATAAATAATTATTTTTCATGCGCAAACTATCCTTGACTTTTAATCGTACTCTGAAAATTTTCTTTTATTATTAATTTAACACCGTTATATTTCTCTAAATATTAAAAATATCCTCTCTTTTTTCTATCTAATGTCTTTGTTTTAATTCTACATGTTTATTATACCTCTGCCACAATTAGTCAACCCACTAAATAGTTTCCCCTCCCTTAACCCCCAACTTTCACTGTCTTTCTCAGTTTATTGTCAACCACTATTGGCACTAACGATCAATGTTGAAGATAATGCAAAGACAATAGGTGATACACAATCGGTGAACAAGGAGTCAACCACTATTGACACCAACGACCAATGTTGAAGATGATGCAGAGACAATAGGTGATGCATGGTTGGTGAACAAAGAGATAAGAAAATTGGTGGTTGAAGAAAACGATGATGGATCATTGATTCCTGAGTGTATAATGGCTTTCGAAGTGAACTTTGGTGCGCATATAATAAACCATCCATTTGTTTTATTAAATATAAATAATTATTTTTCATGCGCAGACTATCCTTGACTTTAATCGTACTTTATAATTTCTATTTTGTTGTTAATTTAACACTGATATATTTTTTTAAATACTAAAAATACCTTTTTTTCCCTATCCAATGTCTCTGTTTCAATTTTATCGTATTTATTATACCTCTACCATAATTAATCAGCCAACCAAATAGTCCCATCTCCCCCAATCCCCAACTTTATCTTTCTCAATTTATTATCAATAACTATTAACACCAACGGCCAACGTTAAAGATGATGTAGAGATAATAAGATATGCATGGTCGCTAAACAAAAAGATAAGTAAGTTGGCGGTTGAAGATGGCGACGATGGATCATTGATTCCCAAATGTATAATGCCTTTCTTCAACTGTTATAAATGAACTTTGGTACGTATATGGTGGACCATCCATTTATTTTATTAAACATAAATAATTATTTTTGATTTGTAGATTATCATTAACTTTTAATCGCACGTTGCAATTTTTCCTTTGTTGTTAATTGAACATTGTTATATATTTCTAAATACTATAAACACCCTTCTTTTTCTATTCAATGTCTCTGCTTCAATTTGATCATGTTTATTAATTATAACTCTGCCACAATTAGTTAGCCAACCAAATAATCCCTCCTCCCCTAACCCCCAACTTTCTCTATATTTCTCAATTTATTGTCAATCACTATTGACACTATTACCAATGACCAACATTAAAGATGATGCAGGAATAATGAGTGATACAAGATCGCTAAATAGAAATATAAAAAAGTTTGTGATTGAAGATGAAGATGATGAATCATTGATTCTCGAATGTATAATGGCCTTCATCAACTGTTACTAGTATTATATATTCAGTATCCTTTCAACTTTCTTAATATAAGGCCCAAAAAAAGAAATTCAATTGGTTCCTAGGGTAGTATAACAATATTTAGCAACCGTTCATGTAAGAGTAACACATGTGCCTTGTAGAGTTCTTCTTCAATAAGCGAGGATGAGATGATGTTGCAAAAGGTTTTGTCAGCAATGTGGTTTTCCTAGTAGTGCGATGCCATCATCGATAGGAAACCCTATCACAATGGTATTGTTTCCTCATGGCAATGGCGTTGCGCCATTGGGGAACCCCTATTGTTGCAACATGTAGCGAACGATATGAAACTTGTCACGTTGGTACTATTTTGCCATAGTGATGGCATCACATGCTAACAAGAAACAATACCATTGTTGATGAGATTTCGTATTGGTCTTGTCTTTTTTAGTTTGATTGTGGTGATAGTAATCATCTTGTCTTTTTAGTTTGATTGTTGTGGTAGTAATCCTCTTCTCCAACAATGAAGCCAAGATAAAAGAGATGAGTATGGATAAAGAAGATATGGGTATTTGATTTATTCTATCTTATTTTTATAGGTATTTGGATTATTCTATTTTATCTTTAATAGAAAGAGAAGTTATGACTATTTTCAGAATGCGTCACCCATTATTGTATAAAGTTGGAGTCACATCATCTGTTATATTTTTTTTTTCTTTTTAATTTATTCACTAAGTCAACATATAACAAATTTTAATGGTATATTACTTATAAGTTATTTAAATATAATTTTATACTCAAAAGTGAAAACAAAATTTAAACATCCAGTCAATCATGAATAACATATTCAAACAGGCATACAAATATATTGGAGAAGATATTTTAATACGTAATAATTTAAAATAAAAAATATGAATAATGTTAGAAGTCGATGATAGTATCACCAGTTATATGATATTTTTTTTTATTAGAAGAAATTATAGAGACTATGTCTTATTATTTTATTTACTTAAAATATCTTTCAATAAAAATATTAATAATTAATCATAATTTTTAATATTATTTAAAAAATATATATTAATACAGTCAAGAGGTAGAAGGGCTTCGGTCAACTGTATCCTGTATGTGCCCTCGCACGTGAAAGTCAAATTCGTTGTTCTGAGTTCCTTAAATGCCCCAACCGTATTGAGGTTGACTCCACTGTCGGGCCCATTAAATCCTGTGAAGGGGGAATGGGTCCTACTTGTTTTAACGGATTAGGATCGGATCCGAATCCGGGTACAGTCTCGTAATATTGAGCAACGGCAGGGGTATTACGAGAAACGCGTGAATCCCGCCGTTGGAAGTCGGAAAGGTAGTTAGTTTGCAGCGTGAGTGTTATTAGTTGCACTGACCCAACACGGAGATCTGAACCGATTGGGCTCAGATTCCCGATACGTGATGTGGGGAGCTTTTTTTTTTTGTTTTTTTTTTTTGTTGGGCCCCACTACTAGTCTGTGACACTTTCGTAGGCCTTTAAAAGTTTTTGACAATTTTAGTAACGGTAATAGGACGGTTATACATTAATAAATATATATATTATTATATTATATTATATTTTTAATATTTAAATAATTTATTAATTAATAAAAAATAAAATATGACGATACATTACATTTTATTTATTATTATTTAATTATTTTATTTAAAATAATAATTAAGATTACATCAAAAATAAAAATAAAATTTTTTATTGACGAGGAGATCAAAGCGAGAAGGCCCCAATAGAGCCTAATAAAAAAGGCTTAAGTTAAAATTAAGATTTGACTAACTAAGTCAAGCTCATAGATACAAAAAGGTTTACTCTAGCCTCAAAAAAAATTTTTCTCTAATTTTTAGTCCCATACGTTTCTTTCTTTTTCCTTTTCGTTCTAGAAACTGCTTAACATATTTTTTCTTGAGTGATGCGAGAAATTATATATCACATTCTCATGAAAAAATATGCTATGTAAAAAAGATAAATGACATAATTTTTTTATCCTCTTTCAATGAAGATGATGCACCATATGACTGCAGCAGCTGACGACGTCACCAGTCATTACTCCTAGCATTTTTTATTTTTCATGGTTATCTTTTTTCTTAATTCTTCACCTATGCCAATTGAAATGGCAATGAGAAGATTTGTTCATTATGACCACCACAACATTTTATATCAATTCAAACATTGGTGGTGTAAATTATGAAATCATCATTTATAATAAAATAATATTATTTAATGAGACTAATTAAAGTTTATATTTTGGAAAAGGGTCAACCATGGTGAGGTCTATGAATACAGAGGCACCAAAATTATTTAACTTTTGTATCTTTTTAAATTCTATTTAGATATTATTTTTTGTGGATCATAAATGTGAAATTAATGGGTGAAAATGACTGGTCAAACTGACATGGAAGAGACAAATTTAGATCCAAACTTGGAAGGCAGAGGGCATCTCCCTTGGAATGGTAGTGTCTTATCTCCCAAAGCCAAATCGAAAGTTGCTTGGCATAGGAAAGGCACCCACTTGTGCCAATTGCCATCTCTTGATTGAAACGCCGGGGGATCAAATTAAAGTGTTACAAAACAACTTTCTTTTTTTTTTTCTTTTTAGTTTTTACCAGAATCATTGTCAAGGGTATTATAGTCATTTTCAACAAACAAGATTTGAGGATTATTACTTATTAAGGAATTTAGATTCAAGATTCTTTATATTTATTTATCTAGGTAATTTTTGTTAACTGAAATATAAAAAATATATATATATATAAAGTATGAAAAACATTATAGATTTTTGTAATTTTTAATATGTTTATTAAATTTATTTGTCTACTATTAAAAAAGAAGTCACTTGACTTCTTATATTATATTTTCTAAATATGCCTATCTCTTCCTTATTTCATATAAACATATCTTGAATCTTACAAATAAGAAAAATGATGCATATGTCTTCCAATGCATTCTAAAAAAGTTAAACAAACAGTTTAATAAAAATCTTAAAATGTTTCTTAATCTTATCTTGACAATTTTATATTTTGGTCCGAAAATCATTTCAACTTTATCTTGATATAACCTTATCTTACTCATTTTAACAAATATTAACTTAGTGTACTTTCATCAACACACTAATACGTGTCATTTTGCATTACTAAGATATGATAAATCATATTGTCATCCTTATACACAAAACCATGTGAAACATTTAAAGAAAGACGAATAAGTGAGGAGGATTGAACCCCATGCAAGTGAAGAACAACCAAATCCCTCCCTATTACTAAAGTTTGGAT
Source organism: Diospyros lotus (assembly GCF_014633365.1). Classification (NCBI taxonomy): domain Eukaryota; kingdom Viridiplantae; phylum Streptophyta; class Magnoliopsida; order Ericales; family Ebenaceae; genus Diospyros; species Diospyros lotus. The sequence goes on from NC_068344.1 coordinate 34,360,367, forward strand.
TTCATAAAAGTATTAATTAGGATCTTCATTTTCCTTATTCAGACAAAAAATGGGTGACCTTTAAATGATAACTTCTAATTTGAATGATACAAGACAATGGTATACACTTGCTTTTTCTTATTTCTTAGGTATTATTACGTCTTTATCATTTCATTTAGCTCATTCAACCTTTGCCTTGGTCTATCTTTTTTTTTCTTTAAGAGTGCATGATCTTACACCTTTTAAGGAACGAGGCTATGTTCTTATAGTACTATATATTATACATGTGTATATGTTTGTGTTATACAATAAAGGTAATGTACATTTTTTTTTTTCTAAATCTTCAATTTCTTTTGGTAAGTTATTTTTCCAAATTCTCTAAAAGAAAACAAAATTAAAACAAATATATGATAATCAAAGAAGCCCTACATCTAATAGACTTAAAGACCTTTCTTAGTTTTCAATATGCCATTACCAAAAAGAAAGAAACATTTTATGACACCAAAGATTACATTAATATTCTGTCACATTCCCTTGTTGGACACATAAATCGTTGACTTAACACTTTGTGCAATCTAATTTAATTAATTAATGGTTACATATAATTGAATTAGGAAAGAATATATTTTATGAACCATCCAAAAAGGAATAAAAGATATATTTCTTCCCTTACTCGTTTATTTTTTGGTTGGAATGATGGTTGATTTGAGGGTTAATTACATAAAAGATATCAATTTCATTTCGTACTTTTAATTTTAAAATTATCTTTTTATTTTTTTTAATTTTATATAACACCATTCATTTTTGTTATCTCACAATATATAATTACCGATGTAAATAAAAAAATCCTAATTAATCTTGTTTACGTGAGCTATGCTTCTACATCAATTTTCATTCCCTCTTATTCTCACCCTAATAATATTGTGCAATTTTAAATAGCTTGTACGATCTCGTGAGAATGAAAAACGGAGAGAATTGACATGAATGCATGATTCACAAAACTAAGGTTAATTTAAAATTTTTTATTCATGTCATCGGATCACATTAGTAATTAATAGCGAGAGATGATAGAAGTTGACGGTGTTATAGATTTGTTATATCTTAAAAATATAATAACAAGAATTGAAAAAAATTAAAAAAATTATTCTGAAATTTAAAATAGGGGATAAAGTTGGTATTTTTTTTATATAATTAACCCTTGATTTGGTATAAGGATTTTCATCGACGAGTGTTAATATATCGTATTTTAAAATATTTGTCAATCCATAAAAAAGTTCAAATTAAATACTCAAAAGAAAATAATATTTAATGAAATGCAAACTCCAATAATGAATTGAATTGGATGGGAGAGTCCAAATTGCAATATATTACAATAATAATTATAATAATAACCATATATATATATATATATAAACATCAAAGGGACAATTGGCATTTAATTAATTAATTGATCAAACTCATATCCAGTCTCTATATATTTATGGCTGAGGGGGAGGCTAAGGATGAAAGTCAACCAACCCTCTTCACATTTATTTATGGGACGATGCTACTACTAGTCTGAGGACTGAGCAGCATATATGTATGTAACAAACGAATTATTATTTTTTATACCAAAGTATTATTATTGTAATTGTCATGACAATATTATTGTGTACTATATATATATATATATAATGTAAGTAGTAATATTATATCAATGGATGATATTATTATGGGATTACACCGACCTAGATGGTATAGTAGGATAGGATAGGATAGGATGGGGTGGGACAGACCACTCCATTAGTAAGAAATAGAATATATTATTAGGTGTGAAATTTGGAATATGAGATAATGTAATTAATGTAGATGTGGATGTTAATTAATATAAACAAAGCCCAGTGATCAAAATTAAAAAAAAAAAAAAAGAAAATAAAAGAAAAGAAAAGAAAAAAAAGGGAAAATCAGATCATGAATTGAATGTCAGTGTCCATAAATATCTGGGGGATACGGGTCGGGTGGGGGGATGCAATTGGTAAAGCATCTCCTCGTATCTGCCACCGGATGTGTATACTTACACACGGGCGAAGGCGATATGGGACTGGAAAGGGGCAAAAGCGTCATTCAAGGGAGTTTCCTTGAAGCTGAAGTCTGTGGGGACAAGGAGAAGAGAAGAGACCCGTCTCCTCTTCCTCCTCCTCTCTCTCTCTCTCTCTCTCTCTATGTGCGTGTCCAGTCTATATATATGTGTGTGTACACGGATAAAGAGGGAGAAAGTGAAGAGAAAAAGCCAGTGACAAACTGTAACAACTAACGCAAGAGAGAGATATGAGAAACGGAGGAGGGCTGTTCAGGTCTTCAATATTGTGTGGAGCTGTGGAGCAAGAGATTGAACAGTTCTCCAGAGACGGAAGCCATTACAGCCTATCCACCGGAATCCTTCCTTCTCTCGGCGCCAGAAGCAGCCGCAGCATTAAGCTCCACCCATTCATCGTCTCCCCTTACGATCGCCGCTACAGGTTTCTCTCTCTCTCTCTCTCTATATATATATATATATCTATATATATTTGTATATACAGTTTTATACGGCATTGAATTTTTGCTCCTTTGATAGTGACGAATGATGCCAAATAGGCAAATACCAACTTTATTTATAGTTTCCTTCGTTTTCTCGGTGTTTCCTTTTCTTTCGTGTTTCTTCTCCATA